>NC_141023.1:5110000-5410000 GCF_052040795.2 Danio rerio
ATCGAACTTGCGAAGTCTTAACTTACAAGAAGAGGATGCGAGACTGAACTGTGTGTGGGCTACTTAATATTGAGGAAAAGCCCCAATCAGAGAGGCGAATGTCTGCAGCCCCGCCTCCGTTTTCAGATGTCTCCGTTTTCCATCATCCACACTGAGACGGAGCAGCAGCGTTTCAGAATGAAAATGGCCTCTCCAGCGTTTTCAAAAAGCTCCGTTTTCGGCGCTCGAGAACTCCGGCGTAGTGTGGACGGATGGCGTAACCGTAGCAAAACATATGCGTTTTCAAACTAAAACGCACTAGTGTAAACGGGGCCTTAGACACATCGCCATGGTGCTGTGTTCGCCTAAATCCTCTAGATTACCAGCAGGGCTAATGGTTAAAATAGACAGGGCAAGAGACCTGCTGCACTGAGTCTGCATTCAGACCCGGAGATTGAGGGAGAAGTCCTCATTTATAGTGTTTACATGAACTCGATTATCTTTATAATGATATAAATTGTGGTTATCTGTATATGAAATTATGAATAACAAATGTAGCAGGGCATTAAATTACTGTTTATTTCTTTGCATTTTAACTCTGTAAACTATAAAATCATTTGTCTCTTCACGGTTTGTGTCTTATTTTGTGAGCTAACTGACAACAGTTGTTCGCTACCCTCCTTCTACCCTGCTGGCCACGCCCACTCCTGCCCTTTGCTCGCGGAGCTCCACGCCCATTATGATGCATCTTTTGAAAAAATTCTGTGGTAGACCTGAACCGAAAGTGCAGGGTGTCATGGCCCTTTAAGACCTGTGACTGTATGAGCATTTCAAGAGCGCTTAAAACATTTAAGCACAAAATATTATGATGTTTGGAGGTGTAGCAAAGATTAATGGTATTGAACTATTTATACAGAATGTATACAGTTTATGCAACAACAAAAAGTGAAGAGTTCAGATGCAAAAGCCGATAAACGCCACTTCCGCCAAAAATGAGATAATGACTTTAAGTGAATGCTTTAGGCACGTAGTACACCATCAACTAATAGATTTTTTTCTAATCATCTAAATCAGGGGTGTCCAAACTTTTTGGGCCGAGGGCCAGATGCAAAAAAAAAAAAAAAAAAGTTGTCCCGGGCCAAATTTTACATACATCACACAGACACGCATATATATATATATATATATATATATATATATGCCCCAACGTGACTAAAATTTCCTGCTCTCACTGTTGATTTTCCTTTTTCTTGGTTGTACCATGGTTCGCCAAAACCTGATTATCAATTATGTTTCCTTCAATTAGTTCGGTTCGTTTTGCTTCATTCATTACAGGGACTGCTGCCTAATTAAAGGTGTGTCATAGCGACACCCGGTGGTTATTTACTGAATTACGTTCATTTTTGTATAGCGCGCCAGATTCTATTGATATTTATAAAAAGCCTCGCGGGCCGCCACAAAACTGATTGCGGGCCGCAGATGGCCCGCAGGCCGTAGTTTGGACAACCCTGATCTAAATCATATAAATAACAGTTTGTTGGCAAAAGCAGCTAAACGCCACTTGCCTTTGACAGCAAAAGCCGCTATAATCTGAGAACCAATCAGAAGCATGAATCTAATCATGTTTTCAAAGTAACAGTGCGCTGATATGCCTACTTTATAAGGAGACTGTTTTATTCCGCTTACGATTTTAAAAGATGGAGTTCTGGATGAGCCTGTCCGACTGTCAGTGAATGATAAATGAAAGCATCCCTTACCTCAAAACTCTGCATTATAAGAAAAAGAAAACACACTGTACAGTTGGAAGTGTAGCATCCATTCATAATGTTTTTTTGTGCAGCGATGCTACTTTGAATGAGTCTGATTTACTATACATTAAACAGCAACTGCGTTTCACGAAAGACAGAGTTAAGATGCTTTTCTTTTATCCCAAAAGAATTCTATGAGGATAAACAAGAGGCCAAGACCTTAAGTATAGTGAGAATGAATGAATGAATGACAGCTTCTAACATTGTCAGAGGCATCACCTTTTTGCCCAGTAGACCTACTTTGTGTTTTATTTGCTAATGTAAGCTATTTTTTAAAAGATAGATCTAATGTATAAAACTGTACATTATTTATATTACTTCATAATACCTTTATATCTGATAAGCTTTTTATATTAATGGACAATGCACAGATATTGATGTTTCACAATGTTTTTACTAGCACTGTCAAAATTAACGTGTTAACGCATGCGATTAATTTTAAATAATTAATGCATTAATCAGGGCCGGATTAACCAATGGGCATTATGGGCACAGGCCCAGGGGCCCGTGCGCACTAGGGGCCCCTGCGAGGGGGGAGAAAAAAAAGACAATTTCGGAGTGTCTTTTTTTGGCTAATTGCAAATAGCGCATCTAGTTGGAATAAGCTATTCAGGGTTTACGCCCATCGTTGCCTGAATGATAGAGACAAGATGAGTGAAGAGCCTTTAAACATTACAGCCGGAGTGGCACACTTGTAAGGCGCACATATACATCTTTTGGCGCGATAAATTATAAACTCGGTTCGTATCCACCATCAGCTGAACTCGTGCTACTTTTTTTCTCCCCATTACATATCAGATTGGAAATATATTTGTTTTTATCAGGAAGGAAACATTTTTAAAAAATAATGAAAATGTGATATAAAGTCACAAGTGTCTCGTGGGTATTTAATAATGTTTAGCCTTATTGTAGGTGCCTCCCTCTCTGCAAAAACTATATTGCTCAGACAACTGTATTTCCTCTGAGCAAAAAAATCGCACATTAATATTATTATTATATTTAAATTGCCTTTCTTTCTTTAACTAAACAGAATGCTGTAATTGGTCAAGCGCGGAAACGTCAGTTTTGTAATAGCCCGCACTAAACTGAGCGGACTGTAGAGTAACGTTATATCTGTCATGGATCAAAAATGAGTGGACAAGTGGATTTAGCAAACGCGAGAGAAAGAGGAGAGGAGGCATCTTCATTGAGGCATTTTCCATACACACCTTCTTTAAACAGACCTATGATCAGGAGAATGAGGGTACAGAAGAAGACGTTATGGTAACTTTAAATGATGAGAAGCTAGCATTAACCAGGCGGAGGAGGTTAACGGCAGCGCAGCGCGGACTGGATTCATCGTGTGAGAGACAGACAGAAAAGGAGAGAGAGAGGGAGATAGAGAGAGAAAGGCCCAGAAGAGGAGAGAGACGGGAGAGAAGAGGTATAGTGTGTGTGATTTCGGATACTTTTAGGTTTATAATCAAGTCTTCATCACGAGAAGAGTAGAGAAAATACAGGGAGAGGAGGAGATACAGTAAATCAGTGTTTGTATTATGAAAGACTCAGATTGATAGAACTCAGATTCATAGAACTGTATTAGAGAAGCATTGTGCATTATATGCCATGGCAATAATATTCTTTAAGTTTGTAAAAGCAATTCGCATTAAAATACCATATATATATATATATATATATATATATATATATATATATATATATATATATATATATATATATATATATATATATAGTTTTATTAATATTTTTATTCAATGCTTTGAAAAATAAGTTAAATCTTTGTAGACTATAAATACATATGTACTATATAGCATTTATTTAAATTTGTGGGCAACAAATTATAGATTAGTTTTATTTAAAAATTATTATATTATTCTTATTTTTTTAATTCAACTATAGGGGTGGTAGGGGGCCTTACAAGACAATGTGCCCAGGGGCCCCTGAGTTCTTAATCCGGGCCTGGCGTTAATGCAGTTCAGGTTTTTTTTACTTCCTGTTGTGGTGGACGTGTGTTCAACATGCAATAAATGTGGATAAGACCAAGGAAGCACTTTTTGAAGGCAAGTTCCAGTATAAAACAATTAGTTGCATCACAAGTTATCCAGAGTTTCATGCAATTTCGGGTGTTTCAGTTTTAACTTTCGACTTCTGTTGTAAGTTGATACCGCATGGCGAACAGAAAGAAAATCCTCCGCATTTCGTGACTCGGTGTTCCTTTAAGGTAAGGTTCCTTTTAGGGCTACACTGTAGAATTTTAACAAGAGTATAATCTTAATCATATTAAAATCGGAGTATTGGTGTCTTGTGTAAATGTACTCAGAATGTCTCCGGTAAAGACGCGAGCAGTCAAAGACAGGGCATTACTCTGCCTTTCAGCATGAGCCCTCCAAGTTTAGCGTGTTTCCTCATTAAACGCAATGAAAGCGTATGCTTCGCGTTATTGTGTCAGAATCCTTGTGAAATACAGTAATACTTTAGGACGCTTAGTTTAAGCAAATTTGATGAACGTGATCATGCGTGTTGAATCTGAGGGGAGTCGCTACAGTATGGAAGGCCGTTGGGGCCAAAACGTCTGCAGCGCGTTGTGTGTGTCTGTCTGTGTGTGTGTCTGTGTCAGGCCTGTTGAGGGGTGTCAGGGGTGGAGTGAGCGAGGTATCTGAGTAGGGGCGAGAGGGGTGTGCAATGTATTTAACGACCGGTTTGCAAGAAGTTATCATTCATTTACGGGCATTTGGGAGTCTCTGTGCACTTGCGGGATACTCCTAGTCTTGGATGAATGTAAAGGAGGATTAAGCTAAATTGTTTCTACTCTATAACTAATGTTCTCAACTCAACAGTTTGTATTCTATAGTTTATTATTATAATTTTTCATTTTCCATATCTGCAATTCCTGTATTTTGGCATTTTTCTGCAGTCCACTTAGAATCCAACATGGAAATCAATGTTTTCTTTAATGGCATTGATTGTTTTGAAATTTAAATGTCATTAACATGCCTGTGTTTTCATTTCTGTAATAAATATGGCTGTCAAGCAGGATCTTGATGGTTTATTGTGGGTTTGTTGTTTACATGAAGAAATCTGTGTTACAAGTTAAACAAAAATTCTATTAAACAATAATATTTTGAATTTAAATATCTTTTTTCTTGCGTTTACATTAATTTTATATACAAATAGGCAAAATTACAAGTTTCAGTATTTTCAATGCGATTAATCGCGATTAATTTTTTTTAAAAGGTGCGATTAATTAGTTAATTTTTTTTAATCGATTGACAGCACTAGTTTTTACACTACAGTATTTGAATCTACCAAGCGTAGTTTACAATGTTTACATTGCTCTCCTTACATTAAATCTAAATCCCAAATATCAGAAATGACAACAGATTGTTCAGATTTAATTGATGTCAGTTCTAATATAATTGATTAATGCACTTACCTGACAAATTTCATTATTTGATTTTACTTTTGCTTAGTACGTGGTTTATCAAGGGTTTACACAGCGGAATGGACCGCCACTTACTTGACAGATTTATATATTCTTAATTTTAGGTGGTTTGTGTCATGTGTTTTATTTTTGGTAAAATAATTTCTAATTGCATCTTTAGTGACTTTCAAATAATTACACTGTCTTGTTCCAATAGGTGGATTTAGAGGTTTTTGCAAAAAAAAAAGTTTCAACACTTATCTGATGTGAAAGTGTTGCTAAGATCCTGTTTAACCAACATTACTGCAACAACAGCTTGATCAACACTGTAACGGTCGACACGGCGTCTTTGGATACTTAAATATTTCTTAGTTTGATTATGGAAGTCTATTTTGCTTACCAAGGAAGCATTTATTTGTTGGTCAAAAAGCAGTAAAAGTGCATAATTATTACCATTTTAAACACCTGGTTTTCAAAGTGAATATATTTTAAAAATGTAAGTTTTTAGTGTTACATGCACCTTTAACCTTCTAGGGCTTAGTGGCCACATATGTGGACAGCACATCTTAAGTGGTTCTTAGTTCTTAAGTGGCTGTTGAAAATACTTTGAAGGTTTTATATTTTGTTACAGACATACAGATGTGAAATGCCCCAAACATTATTTTTAACTGTCCAAAATGGGCAAAAAAAATTAGTTTTTACTCTCTGATAGTCAAAATATGTTAAAAAATCTATATGCTACATATTCAGTTAAACTCTGCTGTTATTTTGGGATTTCCGCCTGGATTTTGCCTACCCAAATATAAAAGTTTCCCAAATCCATATGCAAAATTTTGGCATCATTTTAAAGAAAACCCTTTGAATTTTTATAAAAAAACATTGAAAGTGTTTAATATAACTGTATATGTTGTCTGTGTTATAATAAACACCTAAAAAAAGAGGCGCTTTTTGTATTTTTTATAAACTCAAATGTGAAAGTGTATCTTTTAGGTTGTGTGTGGTCTAGCTTGCTGTAATTAATGTTGGTGGTTCCTGCACATGTCAGTAATCATAGGAAAAAAGATGTCTCTACTATAATCTATGCAAAAGTTATTAAATTCCAACTGATGAGAGGTGCTGTACAAGCCACAGGGAGCGATTATTGTTTTCATATTTCACTATTCTTTTGTTTGATCAAACATAATTCACTGTGTTTGGACCACGTCAGACATATAAAAGGATTACTTCTGCACATCACCTCAAAAACAGAGGAGAACGGCCCTGAAGCGCACAGCATAAGGTAAGAGATGACAGCGGTCTGTGCTATCTGGGGCTGCTTATTGATCATAAATGTATTGTTTTCACTTCTGCGCCATGGAAACACCGCGATTCATTCGGCAACTGTTTAATATGTGAATATAATTCAGTAAAAGAATGCTAGAAGCGTATGAGCACCGACAAGAGCTCTCATTTGAGCTATAACTTGTACATGTGTCATATATGAACCATATGAAAAATATGAAAATGAACCAATGCTCAATACCCAGCTCGGGTATCTAAATTCTTTGTATTTAAGTGTAAATAACTTTTGTGCAGTAGAATATAAACCGAAGTGATGCATATGTGCATAAAATATAGATTCTACACTTTCAAAAAAAACACTTATTGGGGTCTGGTGCAATACTAGCCCTTTAAATCTTAAAGCAAAAGTCGATGACATCACGGGCCCAGTTAGGGTTTAACTGGTTTAGACATTAGCTAGAGCAGCGGTTCTCAAACTTTTTCATCATGTGCCACCTCAGAAAAAAATGATCGCTCCAAGTACCACCCATAATGAGCACTATTGAAAAACAGTAGCGTAGTAGGCCCAGTAAAGCAGCTACAGATCTGCGCAGTTCAAAAACGTAGCAGATTAATTCTTATTATTAAGAATATTATTGTCAGCCACTTTGAACATTAAAAATAGTCTGAACATTAACACTGCACTGTGCTTATATGTAAAAACAAACCAAAAAAAACTAAAGCGTCAACTTTTAAATTAATATGTGCTATAACCGGGTACCAGGTCCGCAGAGTTTAACTGGATATGCATTAAAAACAGTCAGGAAAAAGTGTTTTATGTAAATTCGGACCACGAGTCCACATATATGGACATCATTTTTCTCTGTAAGTACATCATATCAAAAGATGACACTTAGATTTTTATTCTAATTAGTTTCCAATAAGCCCAAATAGCAAAGAGAAATAAAACAATGCATGTGAAAAAAACACCTTGGGCCTTAAGAGTTTAAAAATCATTCTAATATGCTGATTTGATTACAATAAAACATTTCTAATTATTATCATCAATGGTGAAAACAGCTGTCAAACCTCTGGTGGTTTGATCGCTGGTGAACACTTACATCCACATGAACTACAAATCTGCTGATAAATGGACTACAAGAACCAGTCAAGCTCCACACACACAACCGGTTCCAGATCCTGACTGATTGCATACGCACAGCTGATGCTGCTCATGTACTGATTACACACACATATATACAGCTCACTTTGAAACCCTCATTGCTGAGTCTTGTTTACTGTTAGTGACATGACAACGCGTTCTCCTGGTCTTGTTTTCCCGTGTGTTGATCTTAGCCTTGTTTATCCAGTTCTCCTGCCTTCTGACCTCTCGACTGTGTTTGACTACGATTCTGGACTGCCTATATATGTTTATGACTGCCTGTGTCTGTTTGCACCTATGTTAACTTCGAAAAAACTTGCATTTGGATGGGAAACCTAAGTTGTCATTGTCACTCCCTGTGGTTACAACAGCTGTGCTGCTTTATATTTTTGAGAAAACTGATAGATTTTACTTCTAAGGACTTTTGATGAACAGAAAGGTTTGAGTTTTGTGTACTTTTATGCATAGCAATACAGAGATTGAATTTTTGCAGAAAATACTTTGATTATCGGCGCCAATAGCCTAGTGGTTGCATGCGCGGACTTAAAGCATTATGGTGCTCATTGCGACCCGACTTCAATCCCCGACTTGGGGCTCTATTTTGACGGTCCATGCATAGAGCGCAAAACGCAGGGCTCAAACGCTTTCAGGGCGTGTCAGAATGCATTTTTGCTAATTTAAGGACGGGAAAATCTGCTTTGCGCCGTGGCGCATGGTCTAAAAGGGTTGAGTTTATTTTCTTAATGAGTTATAGGTGTGTTTTGAGAATAAACCAATTAGAGTCTCATCTCCCATTCCCTTTAAGAGCCAGCTGCGTCACGCCAAAAGCGCATTCGCTATTTACAGGACACAAAGTAAGTCTAAGTGGAAAAAATGAGCATTTCAATAGCAAACAGTTAACAGCTAACAGTTTATTAACAAAAAACAGTTAAACAGAGCATCTACTGCGTGAGAATGAGAGATAATGAATCACTTTCACATTCGCTCTTGGATAGGGAAACCTTTACACACAGACATCAGTCTATAAATAATTAATTTTGTTTGTTAAGCACAAATATTTGTTTCAAAATTATTTCTAAATTCAGTTCTAATTTCCAGCAAACGAATAAATGAACAATAATAACCAAGTGTGTTCAAAATACTGAGTTATATCCTAAAACACATGCTGTGCCCCATATGGTCTACAACCTGACAGGTGGACAAATCTAAGCTTGTTTTTAATAAAACAAATATAAATATGGATATAATAAATAATACTGCTAATAATAATAACATTATACAAAAGCAAATTGTTATAAATGAACTGAAAAAGCCTCCCGAGATGAAGAAGACATAAAAGCAGTGATTTTTCATATTTATGTAAGCTAGAAAATAATATGTTTTGTAATATTTTAATCCTTTATATTTATATCCAATATATATTCTTATTATATCCTATATAGATCCTTAATATTTAAATGTTTTCATATGTAAAGATATTTGCCTATTGCTCTCTTGTGTGTATTAAGCAGTGTGTAAGCGAGGCGCAACTCTGCGCTGGAGTTTAGACCGGGTTAGTTTTGGTCTAATGAAAAATCTATTATAGTTTCTCAAAATAGCAACGTGCCAGCGGTCCGCCTCAGAACGCCTTCCTTTTTAGAATAGAACGCCTATGAGCGCACATATAAGCGCTAATGCATTTGCTATTTAAACAGCGTAGCGCAACACCTCAAAACGACTCTTGCGCCAAGCTGAAACTACACTGTTAGACCTTACCGGTTTTTTTTACAGTAGAATACTGGCAACACTGTTGCCAGCCACTCACTGTAAAAGTTCGGTTACAGTAAGTAACTAGCAACAGTGTTGCCAGTTATTTACTCTAACTGAACCGATACAGTGAGTAGCTGGCAACAGTGTTGCCAGTTAATTACTGTAATAGAGCAGTAGTGGTAACTAACTGCAAACTGTGTACAGTTAATTACTGTATTGTACTGTTACAAATCACAGCATTATACTGCATATACACATTAATAGTATGTCATATATAGTTATTGTAGTGTTACTAAAATTAATCAGTATTCTTAGCTGTTGTTTAAAAATAGAAGGCATAACATTTTTCAGACAAATTTGTTTTATTGTTTTGGCACCAAACAAATAAATAACAGAAAATGTATGACAAAATTAAGAAATCAGCAGATATAAATATTGTCTTGCATATTACAGGTCTGCACAGTAAGGCTGCGGT
The DNA here is from genome assembly GCF_052040795.2 of Danio rerio. NCBI lineage: Eukaryota > Metazoa > Chordata > Actinopteri > Cypriniformes > Danionidae > Danio > Danio rerio. The sequence goes on from NC_141023.1 coordinate 5,119,855, forward strand.
CACATTAACGTTTAAGCATGCAAAATTCGGTCATACTGCACTGCGAAGTGGAATTAAACAAAGCGAGTAGTGGAATTAAACAAAATAATTAGAGATTGAAAAAGCAAGCCAGAGAGGTCATGTTTTGATCTTTGATTGGTCTCAAGCAATCACATGATGTGATTTTGCATGTCAGCGTTCTCCAGGCTTGATCTTTCCAATGCTGCGAATTATGAAGTTTGTCGCATGAGCTATTATTCCAGGTCTGCAGTACTCACATGCGTATGAATGGAAGTCTATAGGGAGAAAAGTGCAGTGTGACCGGGACTTTAAGCTGTAACGCTAATTAAACACACCTGATCAAACTAATTAAGGCTTGTTAGAAATCTACAGGTAATGTTGAAGCAGGGTGGCTACTAAACTCTGCTGCGCTGCAGTTCTCCAGGAACTTGGAGTTTGACCCCCATGGTATATAGCAGGGGTGCTCAATCCTGTTCCTGGATATCTACCTTCCTGCAGATTTCAGTTGCTACCTATATCAAACACACCTGCCTGTAATTATCAAGTGGTGTTTAGGTCCTAATTAATTGGTTTAGGTGTGTTTGATATGAATAGCAACTAAAATCTGCAGGAAGGTAGATCAGCAAATGAACAGCAAAAAACACAACATAATTATTTTAATTTTAAAGTTTTAAATAATTAAAAACTGTGTCAAATCTCAATAAAAAGTTTAAAATAATTATAAAAAATAAAAATAAAGTTGTCAACACCGAAAAACCAAAGGATCCAATCTTTTATTGTTATAATTATCTCATGACAACAAACTTTTTTATTGTTTCTAATATAAATTCATAGGTGGAAACACTGCTCTGAAAAATACTAAGGAGCAAACTTACAACCTGGGACCGGACAGTGGAGCTTTTGTGTGTGGATGGCTATGTGTATCATGTTTTTGTGATTCCCTGTGATGATGTGCACATGTTACCTTACTGAGATGATGGAATTTAATTTTAGCTTAGTTGCCAGAAAGATACATACAACTGTTAGCATCTGTACATTATGGCAGTATGCAATATCCAATAAATACATATACTTAAACAAAAGTAATGTAAGAAGTTATATGAGGAGAGGCGAACTAGCTACCAATGTAGCTTTCAAGTACACAGTTCAAGATACCAACAATATAACTTAAAACAGCCTTATTATAGAAACCCTCAAAAACATTTGAACACATTTTACTTACTCATTGTAGATTCTTAGTTAAAGCTTAAAACATATCAGACTCTACATCTGAATTGATGGACAGAGAATAGAGCACACTCAGCAGTAAACAAATCAAACACCTGGCTCCCTTAAAGGGCCAGCATTTTCTGAAAACTCTTTCTAACACCTTTGTGTTTAGAATAAGACAGACAGCCTGTGGGAGTGTGTGGTGATGCCTAAATCATTATTTTCTGCCTTTAAAATGCACGTCTCTATAAATGGCAACATAAACCATCAGAGAAGATGGGACAGTAATGGTTGAACAGTAATTTGCTATTTATTGTCAGTTACTATCTGTAATGAGCACATAAAGTAAAATACTGTAATTTATTCTTTGCACTACACATTTTCATACAAAGTCTACTCCTTTTACAGTAAAATAATATGTGTTAATAAATAATAAATGTTTCCTTTTATTACAGCAAAACACTGGCTATTTTACAGTTATTTACTGCACACCTACAGAGTAACAGTGCAGTTATACTAATTAAACACACCTGATCAATCTAAATCTAAAGGTAGTGTGTTGAAGCAGGGCTGGAACTAAATTCTGCTGGGCTGCAGCCCTCAAGGAGTTTGACATCCCTGGTACATAGCATATTTTTAAAGGAATTGCCTACATTTATCACAATCATGCACATATCATTGAATAAAAACTATAAAAATATAAAAACTTCATCCAAAGCTAAAAAATAAAAAATAAATAAATAATCTGATTCTCATGTTGTTCCAAACCTGTAGTAATAATAATAATAAAAAAAAAACAAATAACCTGATTAATACATTTATTTAGGAAAGTCTTTATACTATACTGTTAATGCCATTTTTACCTACTTCATTTGAAGTTTTCCAAACAAATTCATTGAGTCTCTGCAAAAATGTATGTACGTGCGGTTTAAGATATTTTTTAAATAACACATTTTTACTAGTTAATTAGCAAAATACTAATATTCAGCTTAAAGTGCAATTTAAAAGCTGAACTATAGGCTGAACTAGGCAAATTAGATTAATTATAGAAAAGTAAACAAAGTTATAAAAATGGTTGTGATAATTTGGTTGCTCTGTGTGAATATTTTTGCCTTTAAATGCATCTCGTCGATATCTTTACCTTTTAATTAGCTCTGTGACATTGACATTGGTTGACTCCTGATACTCAATGTTAAAAACATAAAAGGAACCAAAGAAAACACAGAGACTGCTGCAGAGAAAATTAGCTTATCATCAATGCATTGTCTCACTTTCTCCTCAATACTGACCATACACATACCAAAACTGAACTGTATATATATATATATATATATATATATATATAGCAACATAAAGCATCAGAGTACATGGGGTAATAATGGTTGAGCAGTAATTTACCATTTATTATCACAGTAACTATCTGTAATGGGTACATAAAGTAAATTACTGTAATTTATTATTTGCACTACAAAATTTCATACAAATCCTGCTCCTTTTACAGTAAAATACTGTTTCCTTTTATTACAGCAAAACACTGGCTATTTTACAGTTATTTACTGCATAATCTACAGTAAGGGTTAACAGTGTAGCAAAAGACTACTGCGCCGCATCTTGCGCCACATTGCGCCGGGTGTATGATAGGGCCCTTGAGATCTTTTGCAGACCCTTCGCCTCTCTCTGCTCCCAACTATTTCCAGTCAATTCTCTGCACTATTCCATCCATCAAAGTAATAATTATATTAATTTCAAATAATTATAAAAAAAGAAAAAAAGAAAAAAAAAGAAAATAATGATTAAATAAACACCAAAACTTCAAAAAGTATTCAACAAAAACTACTTCAAGTAAATAAATATATACCTATGAACGTCCAATATATAAGGTTGCCACTTTAAAGTAATGTTCCATTTGTTAATGTTCGTTAATGCATTTGCAATTATTATTACACTTATTACAGCATTTATTCATCATTGTTAACATTAGTTATTGTTATTAGTTAAAGCTAGTTCATGTTAAGTCACTGTGCATTAACTAACGTTAAAAAGCACAACGTTGAATATTAATCATGCATAAGTAAATGTTAATTGACTGTCGGTTAGGTCCATGAATATTTGGGCATTGACACAAATCTAACATTTCTGGCTCTATACACCAACACAATGGCTTTAAAATTAAACTGACTGTCAGCTTTAATATGTAATATATTTACATCCAAATTAGGTGAACGCAACAGTTAGTATATGTGCCTCCCACTTGTCAAGGGTCCAAAAGTAATTGGACAATCGGTTTCTAAGTTGTGAACTATCCCTTTAATGCATACTAGCTGAAACACAAGCATTTAATTAATTTAGTTCCGATAAAACACATCTCACAGACCCTGAACCTTTAAACGGAAGTGTTTTCAGCATTTACATGTAATCACTGATGCTAACAGAAACTGAGAAAGATGATCTGATCCCCACCGCTGGAGCAGTACCTGATCTATGGCGTATCGGATGTGCTCATGGACCTGCTTCTGCGTGTGGAGGCACAGCGGCTCCTGCGAATCCTCCACGTAGTCTCTGAGGAACAGATGCTTGAAGGAGTCCGTGTTCTCCTCCTTAAACGCCACCACCATCTGATTACTGAGCCCGAACATCACCAGCTGTCACACCCACACACAAACACACACACACACACACACACACACACACACACACACACACACACAAACACACACACACACACACACACACAGCAGAACAAGACCTTAATACATGCAGTGATGCATGAGAAAGAAACAATGTGCAATAAAAGGCTTGGTAACACTTTACTTGAAGGGGTGTTCATACGACTGCCATGAAACCTTTGTAATCAAATGTGAATGAGGTTTGATCTTTGATGCATGCTTATGACATCTGTTATTAAGAGTCATTTGCTCAGTTATAATGCAAAAGTGCAACCCGGGCTCATTGTGGAAACGTAGCCCCGCGGACGTTTCTGCGGACCGCGATTTACGTCCAGGGAGGTACGTATTCGAGCGGTTTTTGTTTTTCGCGGATCGTCTCGGGCGCGTTCTCGCGAGAAAAGCCGCCGGATCCGCCCTCCTCTTCCTCCACCTCCTTCCCTAAACCCGAGCGACGGTTCGTAAAAGCCTTCCAGAAAAAAAAAAGCAAAAGCCCTCGTCTTCGATTTCGACCGCGTTTTCGGATCCCGCCGCGTTCTCCCCTTATTTTTCGGATTCCGTTTTTCATCTTACCTGATTTCCGGAACCTGCTGTTCCCCGGACTAGAACCCGGTCGTTGTCCACCGCGGCCGGCTCCTCCTCTTCGTCCAGGGCCTCTGCTCCGCCGACGCAACGCTGTGAGCTAAGCGGACAAACTGATTGCATCGGGAAAGCCCTCCACTCGGAGGCGAGCCGTCGGCCGGCTAGCGCGAAGAGAAGGGGCGAAGCGGTGCCACACCGCCCCGCAGCATTCGCTCGAAAAAAACCAAACGCGGCCTTTACGCGGGGCTACGTTTCCAGAATGAGCTTGGGTTGCAAAAGTGACATTGTTTGTTAAAACAACTTGACACAAACCAATACATCTTAACATGTTTTTGTCTTTGCCATGACAACTTGACATTACCAAGACAACAGAACTCGTCATAAATCTGTCATAAACATGATTGCCATATTTTAAGTTAAGAGAAAACGGACTGAGTGAACATTCAAACGTATCTTAATGCCAATTCTGGTAATCTGACTAAACTGTAAGATGTAAAAATGTGCTCTATGTGTCTAAACACTTTTTGAGGTTACTATACAGGGTTCAACGCTAAGGATTTTTGGTAACACTTTACAATAAGGTTCATTAGTTAATGTTAGTTAATGCATTTACTAACATGAACAAACAATGAACAATACATTTACTACTGTAATTGTTCATGTTAGCTAACGTTAGTTAATGAAAATACAGTAGTTCATTGTTAGTTCATGTTAACTAACGGTGCATTAACTAATGTTAACAAGCAGACTTGGATGTTAATAATGCATTAGTAAATGTTCAATTATGATTAATAAATGCTGTACTTGTGTTGTTCATGATTAGTTTATGTTAGTAAATGCATTAACTAATGAACCTTATTGTAAAGTGTTACTGGATTTTTTTTAATGGCCCGATCGGGCCATTTTTACTTGCTCTGCCAAAATTTTCAATGAAAAAGAAATTAATAGCTATTTCTTAGCCACATACTGTATTTTAATTTATGTTTCAAAAGCCAAAAATACAAATTCTACATTTATTAAATGTAAATTTTTTTTTTTTAAGTCCAAATTAAAGACGCATTTATTTTCTTGGTCTTTTTGAAGCATAAGTCCTTCCCTTTCAGAAGGGGGGGGAGTGGGGAGGGGGATCAAAACGGTCATGTTCTCTATCGTGTTTAGTGTTGGTCAACTGTGGTAGCATCTTTTAATTAGGAAAAAAATATTTTATTATTAATATTACTATTTTTTTTTTTTAATTTTTGCTCTTTTATTGATAATCTTTCTATGTTCCTTCCCATTATGTGCTTATTGCTGTTGTTACTGTTTTATGCTCATATCATGTGTTTATTTTCTCTCTGCAAAGCACTTTGTGCAGCCCTGTGGCAGTTGGAAACGTGCTATATAAATAAATTGAACTTGAAATTGAACTTAAATTGTTAAATGTTTATTAAAAGTTTAAATGACTGCTTTCTTATTGTGTGAAGTTTCAAATAAAATCATTATTCCAGACATTATTGCTTTTATTACTATTGCCATTAATAGCAATCATATTACTACTAATAATAACAACAATAATAATTAATTTAAGTGATTACTGAAGGATCATGTGACTAACGACTGGAGTAATGAAGCTGAAAATTCATCTTTAAAATCACTGAAATAAATGATTAAACTAAATGATAAACTACTTTTGAACAGTTGTTTTCCAGAGATGGAAGGGCATCCGCTGCGTAAAAATGTGCTGGATAAGTTGGCGGTTCATTCCACTGTGGCGACCCCGGATTAATAAAGGGACTAAGCCGACAAGAAAATGAATGAATGAATGAATGAATGGACAGTTATTTTATAGTGCAAAATTTCACAATTTTAATGTATTTAAGATGAAATAAATGCAGCCTCGGTGAGCAGGAGAAGCCTATTTTAACATATTTAACAATAATATTGACCCCAAACTTTTGAGCAGTTGTGTATAAAATATTTTATAAGTGAAAGTGTGCACTTTCATTTTGACACCCAACAGACATCGTCACCAAATCAGAGAGGTCAGACTTTCTCATACAGAGCCTCATTTCTGTTGTCAGGTTAAAAATCTATCTATCTATTGAATTAATCAATCTTTTAAAGAAACGTTGGCTTTATAGGCTTAAATTTTAGAGAGACATATGAACCGAGACTGCATCAGATCATAAAGCAGATCAATGTTGATCTTTCTTTCGAGCTGTCAGTGCGGAAATGAACAAAACAACAGGCTTAATACAACATATTATAAGATTAAAATATGGAAAAATGATCAGATAATAACTTCGGATAACGAATAAACAGCTCTCGGTAATATTTCAGCATGCTTTCACTTTCGTATTAGACATGAAACACACATTTGCCGGTAGGAATGTCATCTCGCCTTACTTATTATTCTCTCTTCATATAGTCGTATATATGGCTATTAAACAATCATAGTACACTGTGACATAGCCTGGGTCGTTAGTTCGTTGCATTGTTTTGTTTTCTCACTACAATCGATTTGCTCAATAGAGCAGAGACCATCTCATTCAGGCTTTCTCGGACCAATTGATTTTGGCATGGATGCGAGCGCGATTGCTGAATTTACATATGCCAAACGAACCGTGCTAACGGGGGAAGCGAGACAGATTCCGAAACAAACGTCTATGTCTGAAAGCACCCTAAGATTGTATTTGCACGCAATTGATAGACAGTTGCAGCCAAATGTTTGTGACAAGACAGCACTAGCCCGATTGGGCCAGTAACATTCTGTACACTGGCACAAGCGTCTCGCATGCTGGCCCCAGGCCATCGGGCAGTCCTTATTGTCGAGCCCTGCTATATTAACACACTAAATGCTAATATTGACAAAGAAAATATAATATTGGCTGTTTTAAATGAGATATTAACACTGTAACTGTGCATAAGAGCTAAATGAGAAGTACGGTCATTAAAAGGGACCTATTATGCCCCTTTTTACAAGATGTAAAATAAGTCTCTGATGTTGCTAAGAGTGTGTGTGTGAAGTTTCAGCCCAAAATACCACACTAATAATGTTCTCTAACTCTCTGAAACTGACCCTTTCAGGTTTTGATCCGACAAATGCCTGAAGTCACAGGAAAATCGGTGCTCGTGAGTGTTAATCACACAGTATTAACTATCAAAGACGCGATCTGAGAGAATCGCCGATGAGTCTCCGATGCCTGTGAGATATTTGGCGTGCTGAATATCTGGAGCTGTCGGCGATTCAAATCATGCCGTGTGAATTGAGTTTTGACTTAAAATAAAATCAGCGATCGCCTACAGCCAATGAGAGAGCAGCATTCACTTGTGTGTGCGTGTTTACCTGCTGCAGGCCAGCGGGAGGCTGGGGGAGAAGGTAAAAGCGCTCTTTTTCGGTTTATTTGGACCCACGAAATGGAGGAAAAACTAGTGGAGGTTTGACAGGACTCAGGAGCAACCGTGTCTGTTTGACGTTTCATACAGAAAGAAATTAGTTTATTAGCAACGTTGAGGAGAAATGGCTAATTCCCTTTAAACCCAGGTGAGCAAATATGAACATTTTCTACCCTATTAAAGGCTTCTTTCTCATTATGTAGTTAATAACAAAAGATATACTACGTGTTTTTGGCTGTGAGACGTAGTTTGGACGAAGTTGTCGGCGATTCTTCCTATAGTAAAGTCATGCAATGTGAAAGTCCCTGTCGCCGATCCATCTTGCAGTGTAAACAAAGCAGCGACGAAGCGCTAGCCCAGATAGTCATGCAGTGTGAAAACATCTGTGACACGACTACTCTGAAAATCATGCAGTCTGAACTCGGCATAACTGTGGCGTTTTGGTGACTGTCACTTTAAATGCAAATGAGAATTTCAAATGAGGGCGGAGCTACAAATACCTGTGTGTCAGCATAGTGGCAGATTCATAAACAATACTAACATCCGATGCTAATGAGGGGGAGATGATGTCACTATTGGGCGGGGCTTTCCCCATCTGTTTTTATCAAGTCTGATTATTAAATATAGAATTAATTAATGTTTACTATTAGAAGCTGGTTATATTCACACACTGCTGACACACAACTGTGTTTAAACCCCTTATAAAAGTGTTTTTTGCACAATAGCTCCGCTTTAATATATGATGCTTTCTGCTGTGTTGAAGCACCTGTACAGTGACTATGATGATCTTCAGCAGCTGAAGGGCCAGTTTGTAGGGTTTGCGGCCTTTAGCGTGATACTTATCACAGGGGCTCATGAAGAAGTACTTCAGCTTCCTCCTGAGGGCCTCCTCCTCATCTTGCTGCTGCTGCTGAGAGCCCAAACTGCACAGGTCCAGGGGCCCGCCGTTCAGGTCCCCGGAGCCATAGCCCATCACAGGGGTCAGCAGACGCTCCTTCTCTAAGGAACACACATACAGAAGAAACTTACATGTAGTATATTTATAGCTGAAGACACAATTATTATTTTTATATTATTATTCATATGGTTGTTATAATATAATATATAATATTAAATAATACAATGATATTAATAATAATAATAATAATAATAATAATAATCATCATCATCATATAATATTTTTTTCTTCTGGAGAAAGTGTTATTTGTTTTTTTTTGGCTAGAATAAAAGCAGTTTTTACTTTTTATAAAACCATTTTAAGGTCAATATTATTAGCCCCCTTAAGCAATATTTGTTTTGGATTATCTACAGAGCAAACCACTGTTATATGACTTGCCTAATTACCCTAACTTTACCTTAATTAACCTATTTAAGCCTTTAAATGTCACTTTAAGCTGAATACTAGTGTCTTGAACAATATCTGGTCAAATATTAAGTGCTGTCATCATGGCAAAGATAAACCCACTACTTGGAAATGCATGTAAAAATATTTAATATTATTATTTTTATTTGTACTATGAATTACAAAATCAGTCTGGCAATAAATTGACTCGGGCCTCTTACCATTTAAAGATGTTTACTGAATGTTCAAGCACTAACAATAAACTCCGTTCAAAAGACTGATGCTTCATCTTTCTTTCTTTCACTTTTCTATACCGTAATATAACTTAAACAGTCCAATAAGGGCGGAGCAAAGAGTAGAAGTGAAATCAACAAATGTACACAACTAAACACATAAACATGTGTAAACTGTACGGGAATCAGAGCACTAAAAATGTATTATATTAAATCAATATATTTTTTCTTACAATATTATTATTATATTCCTGTTATTATTATTATTCCTGTGATCATTATTATTTATTTTAAATATTCCACAAGTGCTATTCAACAGAGATAATTTTTTCAGCCCATTTCCTCTTTAAAAATAAGATTTAATAACTAATTTGTAAAACTAGTAACTAGTAATTAACATGTTTTTGGTATTCAGATTAAAGTGCAATTTAAAGGCTTAACTATGTTATTTAGGTCCATCAGACAGGCAAGTCATTTGAAAACAGTCATTTGTTCTATAGCCAATTGGAAAAGAAGACAATACTTAATGGGGCTAAGATTATTAATATTATTGACATTTGCAGTTTTTTAAAGTTTTTTTTTTTTTTACCTTAACAGTTTTCCTTGCTCTATTACATATCACAATTTAATTATTGTTTTCTTCAACCGTATGTACAATATACATAATGACAAAAACTAAACACTTCAAATTTCTCAGTTTCTTTTAATGTTTGAGTTAAATGTTCATGTTAAATCTACTGTATATGATGCAGGTCTGATAACACGGTTTTTAAAGTTTCTATATACTGTAATATACTGTCATTCTGAGCTTTTGATTTTATTTAATATTTCTTTGGTGGCTCAGTGGTTAGCACTGTGGTCTCACAGCAAGCTCCGGTTCCCCCCACAGTCCGAACACATGCGCTATAGAGGAATTGATTAAACTAATTTGGCTGTAGTGTATTATTGTGTGGGTGAATGAGTCTGGGTGTTTCCCAGTACTGGGTTGCAGCTGGAAGGGCATCTGCTGTGCAAAACACATGGATAAGTTGGTGGTTCATTCTGCTGTGGCGACCCCTGATTAATAAAGGGACTGAGCCGAAAAGAAAATGAATGTTATTATTTATTATTATTCCTGTGATTTTTATTGATTCTTTCAAAATATTCCACAAGTGCTATTTAACAGTTATTTTTCAGCACATTTCATTTTTAAAGGTAAAACTCAATAACTAATTAGTAAAACTAATAACTAGTAACTAATAATTTATTTATGTTTCTAGTAATCGGCTTAAAATGCTATTCAAAGGCTTAACTAGGTTATTTAGGTTAATTTGCAAGTAATTTGAAATCAGAAAACAGACAATACTTATTGGGGCTAATATTGTTAATAATATTGACCTTAGCATGTTTTACTGTCTCTCTCTTTTTCTAATTCCAACAAAACTGAAAGTAATAAGACTTTCTTTAGGCACCAGAATATATGGTAGGAAACACTTCTACATTTCTCCATGCTCTATTAAATATCACAACAAGAATAAAAATGCATGACGGCTAACTATTGTTTTCTTCAACCATATGTGCTATATACATAATGACAAAAACTAACCACTGCAAATGTTTCAGTTTCTTTTAATGTTTGAGTTAAATGTTCATTTTTAATCTACTGTATATGATACAGGTCTGACAACACTGTTTTTAAAGTTTCTATATACTGTCATTCTGAGCTTTTTATTTTAATAAAAATTTCATTGGTGCTCAGTGGTTAGCACTTGAGTCTCACAGCAAGAAGGTCACTTGTTTGAGTCCCGGCTGCAGGGGCGGCCCCAAGGTAAACTCTGGCCACCCCTATATGATTTTGCTGTTGATATTATTAATTTGAATGTACTTACGAAAATTCACAATATAAACAATTAATTAAATAAATAAATGAATAGCAGCCACTAAATTATTGTGAATTGATTGGCGCCACTGACAAAGCTGATTTACTGCCCTCCCCGATCATTGTTGACAGCACACACACACCTTCAATAGACAGCAGTGACAATTTAAAATTTACCATAAGGTACATCAACAGAAGAAGCTGCATTAATAATATTTGTGGCTCAAAAAAGAATATGGATAAATTATATTATTAGAGTCTACAGTATATAGTGAGTGTGTGTGTGTGTGTGTGTGTATATATAGTAATGTCTTTTGTTTATTTGTTTGTTTTATTAATTAATTATTGTTCATTCATTTTAGACATGACATATGCTGTACAATAAAAGTATGTAAAAATAACTAAAACAAGTTATTTATATATATATATATATATATATATATATATATATATATATATATATATATATATATATATATATATATATATATATATATGAAGTGTTTTTAAATTGCAATATTTCAAGAGTAATTATTTAAATGAATTAAAACCACATGATTTAATTTACTAGAAACAAAAATATAACATTACACTGAATTCATCATTTTTTATTTGTGTGCCACCCCAAGATTTAATGAGGCCTCTTCTGGCCACCCCTAAGAAAATTGTCTGGGGGCGCCACAGCCCAGCTGGGCCAGTTGGCATTTCTGTGTGGAGTTTGCTTGTTCTCCCCGTGTTTGTATGGGTTTCCTCCGGGTGCTCCGGTTTCCCCTACAGTCCCAACACATGCGCTATAGGGGAATTAAATAAACTAAATTGGCTGTAGTGTTTGAGTGTGTGTGTGTGTGAATGAGTGTATGGGTGTTTCCCAGTACTGGGTTGCGGCTGGAAGGGCATCCGCTGTGTAAAACATATGCTGGAATGGTTGGCGGTTCATTCCGCTGAGGCGACCCCTAATGAATAAAGGGACTAAGCTGAAGGAAAATGAATAATATTTCTTATCCAGAAAATCTTGATCACAAAAACAAATGTTTTCATTGGTTAATTCACTGATATTGTGCCATCTAAAATTTAACAAACAAGTCTGAACCTAGCACATTTTCTTGTTATTATGGGAAGATAAAAAATATGTTATTATTAATTAACATTTTATTTTATATTTGCAAGAAATGTCATCAGCAGTTTGCTGTAAAGAACTAAAATACTCCAAAATGTTACTCAAACACATAAACCAAAAATCACAAGAAATTTGATTTTTCTGTCTCAATTTGTTCATACTGTAACTTAGATGTAATTTAATAACTTAGATTATTTAATTAGTATTGCTGTTATAAAACTGCAATAGCATAATACTTAGATTCTTGACAGGTGCATTTACATAGGAGACAATAAACAACACGTATATAAACAATATATGCTGCTATGACAGCAAGCCTAGATATATTAAACAGAGACAGCAATAGCTTAGACACATAAATATATAATAATTAATACACAAGACCTAAAAGTTTAATCATTTCATCGAGTTATAAGCAGATAAAATAGCATCCGTTAAATATGAATGTCAAACCTGTGGCCGCCTGAGCTGAAGGTCTGTGAAAAGAGCTCGCCATATCGCGACCACTGATGAGAAAAAGCGGATTTGGACAGAATTACGACAGAAGCATGATGGATTTGCTTGAGAAATTAAAACAGTCGCAAGTGGAGAGCATCGCTGCGGTCTGACCGCGAGCAGAAAACAACACAAACACCAGACGCGCTGAACAGAAGCGCGATGTCACAATAAAAGTCATCTGGAGATCGCATACTGCATTAGCTGTATTATGATTTTCCAATGTATGAAGAGTTATCTAAAATTATGCTTTGGGATTCGGGCTACAAACCGAGCTGTTCATAATTAGTAAGGATTTGATAGTTAAATTGGTGAAAAACGCGTCCATTAGTTGTCTATCATCACAGATTTTTCAATGCCTTTACTCATCAGTGCCCCGTCAAAATAAAAGTCCCACAACAGCCCAAGCACTAACATATTTATGCTGTGTAGTTTTAGTAAAGGAGAAAGGCCATATAAAAAACATATTCAAAAACGTTTGATTGTTGAGCACATAAACAACTCAGAAGAAGCGTGTTTAAAAGAAGATGAATAAAAAAAATGTTTTCCAAATATACAGTATAAATGGTTTAAATATATTACACAATTGTATTATCACAAACCTGTGTAACCACATGCATTACAAATTACAAGTATATTTAAAAAGCCTAATATTATTCAATAATAAAAGAATGTATGTTATGCAAACCACTGAATTCATACATCCAAGACAACTAGTGGACATTTACATGACGGTAAAAACGTGTTTAAGAGTTAATTACAGAATATTGTGCATAAATGAATAGTTATTTGGCAAAAACGTGATTCGTGAAAATGAATAAAAGCGTTTCTTTTTCTGCAAATATGTTTAATCGTTTATTTTACAACTGGTATGTCCCTTTGTCTTTTAAAATATGGTATAAATCGCAAAATTGCGGAATTTTTCTCTGTGCCTGACATGGCTGTGTTGCTAAAAGGGATACACAGCCCGGCCACAACACTAAAGCATCACAGTAATTCTAACCAGAATTATTCATACTATTTACAAAATTACCCAATAAATTGTATTTTATTAACACGTACCCCTTACCCAACCATTAGCAATGTAAAAATAGCAATGTAAAAATATGACTTATTGTTGTAACTTAGTCACAAAAAAATGTGCTGAGCGAGTATCCGCAGCTGTATCCCATCTCGACCAAATACTTTCCCACCAGAATCACGTGATTCCAAACAACCTATACTGCGGAGCGAACGTGACAATGCGTAATTAATATTCATGAGCTAGGTTTTAATACGCATGTTCGTCTTTCTGTTAGCTCCCACTCCAAGGAAAACAGCAGCGGTGAACACTTGCTGCGTTGGAAATTTTCGGGAAAAGTGAGTTGTTTAATATACCGTTTTTAATCCATATATGTTTATTAACTATAAAAATATGCGGCGCAAAGTTAAAACCGCTGAAATTAAACAAGTAGGTTTTGTTTTCTGCGACAACCACAGTTACCACGTGTTTAGCACGAGGCTCGAGCCATTATTGAGGTAAAAGTTGGCTTTATATTTGTGCATTTGTTTGTTTTATGAGCAGTGACAAAATGTCGCACGCAACTACTGATTTTATATATAATAATTATGTCTTCAATTTAGCATTAGCACTGTTTAATTCACTTAAAAGTAAGTATTTTCATAGTCATTGTATGCTAATATAGTTTTCCTATTCAGAATAGGAGAAAATGTGCGACTATATAAAAACAAACCAAGTTACCTCACTGAAGTAAATGGACTATTTATGTTAATTTAAATTATTTGTATTTAATGCAGGTTAAAAATTGGTCAAAACACTATTCAGACTTAATTTTAAGACTTTTACCCTTGGTTTACTATAATATGGTCTACTGTGTTATGTTAAATTAAATACTTCAATGGTAACAGACTAATTTTCCATACTGAGGTGTGGTTTTGAGGTGAAGTTGGTAATATTAACACATTCGGACTTTCTCCTTGATTATAATATTTAGAAAAATATGATTTGCCAATTCTAAATAGTCATGAGCTGCCGCTTATGAGTTCCCTATCAAAGTACAACAGTGTTCACAGTCAATTAAATAGTGCTTATGATGTTTTAAGGTCACACTTACTTGAATGCAGTTTCAGACCTAATATTCGAAGTAGTGTGTTAAATAATAGGGAGCACTAAAAAGAACTAATCTGTGAATCTAAAACCAACTTTTCCTCTGTTGTGATTTTGGTATATTTGCCTCCATTTCAACTCCTAAATTGTAAGTTGCACACAGTTAGAGCCCTGCGCTGCTGGCGGTGCATTGTGGGGTGTAGGATGTGTGCTAAAACACTGCAGCGTCTCTGATCTCTTCTTTCTGTTCTCATGAGAGCTGAGAAAATGAAGATCCTGCCACAGATTTATATTAGAGTTTTTTTTTTTTTTTTTTTATTATATAATATTTTTATATTAGAGTGTTTTACTGCTCATCAGAGTGTTTCATTCTCTTATTTCTGTTGATTTGCAGGTTAAAGAAGAGCAAGTTTCATCTTCAAACACTGACGACGAAGCAGAGTTTTTCGCAGTGGCTTCAGAAAGTAAAAATCATTTTTGAAGAGAGTTTGTTTGCTAAACTCATGAGCTTTAAACACACTTTAACAAATAAAGTGCTATACTAAAAACTGAATTGAGCGTCTTGTCCATTGTTATTTTTGTCTAATCCATGATGTTTATGCATTTTTAAATCTAGCCAAATTCAAAACCTTGTACAAAATGTGTTTTGCATAATTGTTGCTAGTTTGTCCTCATTCAAGTATTAGAAATTGAAAAATCAATGTAGGGAAATTTTAAAGCTCTTAAAGTATTGAAGTCTTAAATGCTATTTTGCAGGGTATTAAAGTTTATATCATATTTTTAATTTTGCAATGTATGGTTGTTTGCCTGAATTAAATCTGAATATCAGTATACTGTGTAGTTTATAAAAATCCTGCTAGATTTGACATCATGCCGTTTTATTTACTGCAGTAATCAAGGCAGCACCATTATTTCTACAGTTCTATAGGCGTGAACCTGCTGAATTGGCTAATTTATTAATTTAAGTTAATATACTTGTTCATCTCGCCAGTGTTTCTGGTTGAAATCTAAAGTGGTTTTAAGGTCTTAATGTATGGAAAGAGTCTTAAAGGTCTTAAGAGGTATTGAATTTCACTCTCTGATACCTGTATATACTCTTGTCATTGGAACTGACTTGAACTAATTTAGCGCTGCATCTTTTGCTCACCAATTGGTCCTTTTGGTTAACCCAGGGGTCGGCAACCCAAAATGTTGAAAGAGCCATATTGGACCAAAAAAAAACAAAAACAAATGTCTGGAGCCGCAAAAAATTAAAAGCCTTATATAAGCCTTATAATTATGGCAACACATGCTGTATGTATTTATATTAGCCTACTATAAAAATGACTTTGCTGGCTACAAATACACACTGAGCCTTCATGATTAAATGTTCATTTCCCTGCAGTGCATCCTGTAGAGAATGACGCGCCACGTGACTACTCTGTTGTACAATGCTGTCTCAAGTTTAACTTAATTACAGTATATTAATGAATTATGTTTAATGATCAAGTTTAACTTCATTACAATATTTTTGCATTATGTTTAATTATCAAGATTAACTTCATTACAATATTAATGCATTGTTTAATTATCAAGATTAACTTCATTACAATATTAATGCATTGTTTAATTATCAAGATTAACTTTATTACAATATTAATGCATTGTTTAATTATCAAGATTAACTTCATTACAATATTAGTGCATTGTTTAATTATCAAGATTAACTTCATTACAATATTAATGCATCATGTTTAATGATCAAGTTTAACTTCATTACAATATTAATGAATTATGTTTAATGATCAAGTTTAACTTCATTACAATATTAATGAATTATGTTTAACGTTCAAGTTTAACTTCATTACAATATTAATGCATTATGCTTAATTATCAAGTTTAACTTCATTACAATATTAATGCATTATGTTTAATGATCAAGTTTAACTTCATTACAATATTAATGCATTATGCTTATTATCAAGTTTAACTTCATTACAATATTAATGCATTATGCTTAATTATCAAGTTTAACTTCATTACAATATATATGCATTATGCTTAATTATCAAGTTTAACTTCATTACAATATTAATGCATTATGCTTAATTATCAAGTTTAACTTCATTACAATATATATGCATTATGCTTAATTATCAAGTTTAACTTCATTACAATATTAATGCATTATGTTTAATGATCAAGTTTAACTTCATTACAATATTAATGCATTATGCTTAATTATCAAGTTTAACTTCATTACAATATTATTGCATTATGTTTTGCTTTGATGAAATTAAAGAAATGCAATAAAGAAATCAGATTTTTTATGTTTTTTTTATTTTCAGGATTCCAAAAAACAACATCAAAATTAACGTGCAACGTGCCCCTTATCTGGGCAACAAACAGTGCAATAAAACGCAGTCTGCCATTTCCATTTCAAGATCAGCTCGAGTCATTCCTGGGAATGTGCTCAACCAACACAATCTCACGGCAATTCGTAACTTTTTCATTTAGTGGCTAATTCGTATGAATTCGTACGATCTAATTCGTACAATTTAGTACGATTTGCTTTTCCCCCAATGACGGTTGGGGTTAGGGGTTTGCATATCAACGATCGCACCTTGTAAATAATTACCGTTGAGTGAGTGATCGGGATGGGCTTCTTAGAATTCTCTCAGGGAGGGAAAATGAGAAAGCGTGCCCCGCTGTACATCTTTGGCAAAGACAGCTTGCGCTCCATGGCGCATCACACAGCCGCCGGTTTGTTTACAACAGCTACCTGCCAAGTGTGCCGCAAGCCTACGTTTGAGTGAGGGTCTCGGCCGTTAAATCGCCCCCTGGGGGCTGGCTGCAGTACAAGTCATAAAGCCCGCCACCTCCGTGTTAATGAAGGAGACTTGAGCCCAAATAAAAAAAAATTATTACACTTGCAATAAAATGTCCCGAAAGATGGTTCTGGTGGATTAAGGCACTGGTTATTGTGCTGAAATAGGTGCAGATCTTCATTTTTGTAAACAGTTTGTTTTTAGCAGTAATTTAATGCTGGGCGTGTCATCGTGATTGACAGCTGTGATTGACAGTTTCTCAAAGCACGGCGTCTGAGCTTCGGCAGGAGACTGAAGTAGACTGAAATGTTATTATTCGATTTCTGTGTTATTTTACCATGACAAAATGAGTTCAGCAGTAAACTATAGTTTCTGACATACATGATCCTGGTGGAACACTGTTTATTCGCTAAGGTCAGGGCTTTTTTCGGGCTTTATTAGTTTGCTGATACACGCCTAGCCACCCAGATAGCAAAACACAGTTCCAGCTAGATTCTCGCCTGCCGGAGACTTATCTCTTAGAGCTCAGACTGACTACCTCTGCTGGACCTACTCCGGGTGCCTGGACTCACTACCCAATTCCAGCCCGAGTCAATCGAGCCAGATGCGGCGGCCGAGTGAGCCGGCGCTGCCGCATGCGAGCCGGAATCAGCCCGCGACGCTGCGAGTAGGTTATGCGCTGCGGCCTGGAGCTGGCGCGATTGAATATATAAAACCCTCATATTTGTTAACGTTATTACATCCATTTGTGTTGATATGACAGCAAACGCATGCTGAGAAGTTCGGGGGGCGTGGTTGATTTTACTTAAAGCGTTTGGTTGGAAGCTCGACTCCGCTCATTTTCGCGGCTCCTCCTCTGGCTCCATCAGACAATCCTTCTGCGCATGTCAAGGCTCCAATTTCAGCAGTCTTTTGCGACAGTTTGTGCCCGTCAAGCAGGCGTTTTGCCCTCAAGGCGTTCAATGGGAAAAAGGGCTGTCGCGTCGTCCATTTTTTTACAGTCATTGCTACCTGCCTGGCATCCCGCCCTGCTGATAGTGTGTCGCAGGCTATGACGCAAATCTTCGTTGACAGAAATGTTGAAATTAAATATTCTACACACTTTTACAGCATTGGAAAACGTTAAGATTGTTTGTCCTCCTATAGAAACCATATTAAAACAAAAAATATATTTTCCTCCCTCATCGTTTTCCATTTTCAAACATTTTTTGAAAAAGTTCCAGGGAGCCACAAGGGCAGCGCTAAAGAGCCGCATGCGGCTCTAGAGCCGCGGGTTGCCGACCCCTGGGTTAACCAAAAGCTAATACAGGGTTTCTGTGGGGTCTTAAATCTCAATATCAAAATATTCGGTCTTTTTTATTTTTATGGCTCTTTTCCTTTTCATGTATCCAGTCTGGCCAACACTCATGCAATCACCATGTCAATAAAACTTTTACATTTTTAACTTTATGATTGTATAAATATTTTTTTTTTTAAAATAACATGTTAAAGTGTCCCATGTATTTACTACTGAGTAGACTAACCTGGACAGACTGTTGTGCATACATTTAGCTTAGTTTTTTTAAAACGTTTGTTTAATTTTATTTTAAATTTGTTAAAACGATTTTATGGATACAAGTAGAGCTTGCTTTTTTTCTTTTCTTTTTTATACACTATATTTAATGTTTTGCTAAGAAATATCTAAAATATTTTAAAAAATGTAATTGTATTAAATGTATATAAAAAATTTATTATAATTTGTGGGTCAAATACAAATCTTTTCCATCTGGGCCATTTGAAAAACTCCTTAGCCTTTTTAGCCCTTTAAGTGTAAAATTTCAAACATAATGGTCTTAAATTGAACTTTATGAAAATTGCAGAAACCCTGTAATAAGCGAAATTCACATTATTTGAGAAATCCAAAGCTGTGTGTTTATGAATCCATCATTTAGTCTAAACTTTAAGTAGTCACTTCTAGATTAAGTTCTTTCTTATACTTCTTAAAAGCAGCCAAAAATAACTTATTTGAGTGAAAAATCTTCATTTAAAGTAAACATTTTTTGCATTCTGAAACTATAAGTTTTGTTTTATGTCTTTAGGGCTGAAGGAGATATTTTGATTAGTGTTGCATCACATAAAAATGTTTTTTTACTAGATTTTTTTATTTGTCTTGTTAGCTTCTAGACAAGCTAAAAAATACTATGGTGGAAGAAATGTCAATTAAAACATCTTTGAAACAGCAAAATAATCTGCTAATGGGGTAAAAATCTTGTTTTTGCTTTTAAATAAGGTTATATTGCTTGTTTTAATTTTGACAAAAATAAAACCACTATTTTATTTTGTGTGTGTGTCTATACACTCGCACTTCTGTGTGCAAAATATTGCAGGATTTTTCTTTATTGGAATAGATTTGAACATCTTTAGCTCACCAATGCATCATTTTACAGAGATGAACTGGAGTCCACACAGCTAATAACATGTCAAGTCCACATCACTTGAGAAACCCAAATCTGTGTTTATTAATCCATCGTTTAGTCTGAACTTTTTAAATCGTCTCTTCTGGATTAAATTTTAATAATACTTTAAGCAGCAAAAAATAAACACACTTGCTCTCCTTTAAATTGACTACTAAATTTTTTAAATTGTCTTCTAGTCCAAATATCTAAATCATTAAATCAAGAAGCATTTTCTAGACAAACTAAAATACTGTGTTGTAAGAAATGTCCAAATTTAAACATATTTGAAACAAGCAAAAATAATCTGCCAGTGGGGTAAAAATAATCTTGATTTTGCTTTAAAATACGTGTATTTTGCTTGTTTAAATGTTGTTTTAATTAGATTTTTGTTTGCTTGTCAAGAAAATGCTTCTTGATTTAAGATTAATTAGATATTTGGACTAGAAACAAAACTTTTCTTGCCTTTTTGCAGTGTGGAAACCTGTAACTTGAACACCAACATAGGAATGCAGGGAATCCCAGCTCTTCTTTTGAAGTAGATCACAAGACAAACCTTTACTGCACGGATCCTGTGTTTCAAAACAGCAAATGGCACATCAAATGCATGGCATTTGTCA
The DNA here is from genome assembly GCF_052040795.2 of Danio rerio. Lineage (NCBI taxonomy): Eukaryota > Metazoa > Chordata > Actinopteri > Cypriniformes > Danionidae > Danio > Danio rerio. Next base: position 5,140,695 of record NC_141023.1, read on the forward strand.
TTGGTCAGAGGATTGATGTGGTCAGTTAGAGTTTTTTCAAAACTACTCCACAGCAATTCCTAACCTGATTAGGTGGCTTACTCATATATAAATTCGTACAGTTTAGTAGAATTTGCTTATCCCCAATGAGTGTTGGGTTTAGGGGTGGGGTTTTATGCCACACCACCTTTTTAAAATTGTACATTTCTGTACGACTGAACTCATATGAATTAGCCACTAAACAAAATATAAAATTACATTTCCTCGTGAGATCAGCCTGGTTTTTCTCAAGCAAAATGCCCTTAAATGATAGTAATTACAAGGTGGTCAAGATGAAGACAAAATAAGATCAAACAAGCTCTTAAACAATATCTGGAAACATCAAAATAAGTTGCTTTACAACAACATCAACAATAGCTGGTTGAGAGTATAGACTAAATATTCAGTGTAACCAAATACAGTGAGTTAAACAAATCAATGTTCAAAGACAATCACAACTGTATACAAATGGATTAAATACAAAATGAGCAACAATCCACTTTGCTGTTGAGCAGTGGTCCCCAAACTTGTTCCTGCAGGGCCAGTGCCCTACAGATTTTAACTCCAACTCTAATCAAACACACCTGAACAAGCTAATCAAGGTCTAGGTATACTTGAAACATTCAGGCAGGTGTGTTGAGGCAAGTTGGAGCTAAACCCTGCAGAGACACCGGCCCTCCAGGATTGAGATTGGTGACCCCTGCTGTTGAGAAATCAATAACGTTACAAAAGCAACAATAGTTCAGCATTTTGGGTTTAGAATCCCACTTTAAATTTTGATATAACAAATAATAAGTGGTGAAGTAATCAAACGAAAACAACCAAAACAAGATGTCAAATTATGATACCGTCTGAGTGAAAAGATTCAGATAACACATACATTTTTTTATGAAGCAGACAAATTGTGAATTTGGCTGTGTGTGTGAAGATTTGAAATGTTGTTCTCTGTGTGGCAGTGCTTCAGCTGTATCAATGTGTTTGTGTATGCTCCAAACAAAGGTGTTGTAAGATTTAAGGCAAGGCAAGTTTATTTCTATAGCACATTTCATACACAGTGGAATTTCAAAGTGCTTTACATAAACATAAGAATAAAAGAGACAAGTGTGAGAAAATAAAAACAAATAATAAGAATTATAAAAAAATACATAAAACATATAAAAATGTGTTAAAATATAAGAGAATGAAAAAGAAAAGAAAGACATAATAGTGTGATCTGTCGGACGCAGCACAGTGCTCATTCAGTAAAGGCACAGCTAAACAGATGTGTTTTCAGTCTTGATTTGAATGTGTCTAATGTTGGAGCACATCTGATCATTTCTGGAAGCTGATTCCAGCAGTAAAGGGCGCTGTTAGTAGCTGAAAGCTGATTCACCCTACTTTGACTGAACTCTTGGAACTTCTAGTTTTAATGATCCTAAAGATCTGAGTGATCTGTTAGGTTTGTATTCAGTGAGCATATCTGTGATGTATTGAGGTCCTAGGCCATTTAGTGATTTATAGACCAGTAATAATACTTTGAACTCTATTCTGAATGTAACTGGGAGCCAGTGTAAAGACCTGAGGACAGGTGTGATGTGCTCTGATATTCTGGTTCTGGTCAGAATTCTGGCTGCAGCGTTCTGGATGAGCTGCAACTGTCTGACTGTCTTTTTGGGAAGGCCAGTGAGGAGGCCGTTACAGTAATCCACCCTGCTGCTGATAAAAGCATGAACAAGTTTCTCTAAATCTACTCTGGAAACAAAGCATCTGATTCTTGCAATGTTTTTGAGATGATAGTATGCTGATTTACTGACTGCTTTGACATAACTGTTGAAACTCAGATCTGACTCCAGAGTCACACCAAGATTCTTGACCTTATTTTTTGTCATTTGACCCTAAAAGCCAAGGTATGCATTCACCTTAAGAACCTTATCTCTGTTCCCACTTGCAATCACTTCAGTTATCTCTTTGTTTAACTGCAGAAAGTTTTGGCACATCCAACTGTTGTGGACATTTAGTCCTGTTGTGTCAGGGAGCCAGCATGGAAATTGAGTATGAGATGTGAATATGATCTGGCTCAAAATACTTCCATACAAATGTTTTGGTCAGGAGCATGATAAAGTTTAAGGCTGAATCCTGTAAGAAAGCATTTTCATATAGTTATATAGAGGATAGCCGAGTTTTCTACCTTTCAAAGATCATCTGACCCCAGAAACACGAGTAGAAATTAATTTATATATTTACACGTAACATGCGGTGTGGAATGCATATGTGGCATCTACACTGTAAGAAAAATCCGCAAATTGACAGTTTTCCATATTTTGTGATTTGTTTTTTTTATTTTTCCGTTTATTTCTGCTTTTGATCTGCAATATGGGAGCTTGATCTTTCTTCTGACAACTTTTAACCTTGAAAAGTTGTAAAAAGTGACTTTTATGAACCTGTTTGATAGTTTGCAGTGCTATATTGTCTGGGTTGGTGTTGTAAATGACGCTACAAAATTCTCATAACAAACTGCAGCACATTTTCTGTTATTTTACAGACTTCTCTAGATATAATTTCTTATACATTATTATTTCAAACTCCTAAAATGTCACTAAAAGTCACTTTGTTAAACTGTAGAGTTGAACTTTGTAACAACATTGTGTTTGACTCATCGTTGCACCTCCACAACAAATACATCAAATAATCATTGGGAAAGCTCTTACTGTAGTATTTCTCACGTTACATGAGATCTGCTTACTTCATGTCTGTCACTGTGCTGTTTATCTGATGCAGCCGAGATGGAGATTCAGGCACACTCTGACAGGCACATGGGAACGGTGGGCGGGGAGAACTACCATTAAAGGCACAGGCCGCAAAAACAGCCACAGTGTTCTCAGAGCAGAAAATCCAATATTTTGAAAGCTATATTAAATAATCTGATGGGTGTTTTGAGCTGAAACTTTACCGACACATTCTGGAGACAAAAAAACTTATATTAAATTTTGAAGTGAAAGAAGTGAAATATGTGCCCTTTAAAACTTTGTTTTGCAACTTGCATACTTGCAATGCACAATTAAAAATAAAATAAATTTGCTATACAACAACGTATATTTTTCACAAGGGCACTTAGTGTGGAAGGAGTCAGCTTTATGGTCCAAAGGTTGCAGGTTTGAATCCCTGCAATGCCAGAAATTGTTGAGGGTGTGTGTGTGTGTCCTTTAAGGCTGATTTATACTTCTACGTCATGCGCATGCTGACGCCTCAAAAAATGAGGCAACCTCTCAAAAAATGTAACCACATGTCTCAATGACGCATAGCCCAAGCTCTGTGATTGGTCCGCTTTATAGCACTGATGAGTGTTGGCGTGGGTAAGAGCCACACGAACCCATTGGAGTGACTTTTTACAAGTGTCATGTCCCATGAAGGAGCTCCAGATAGAAAAAGTTGTTTTATGTTTACCTTATAATTAAAGTCATTGCATATCCGTCGGCTCCCACCTCAGGTGTGCGTCGGTGGTGGCCACGACGAGGGGTATGCGACTGCGTGAAGGCTGCGCAGGGGCATATGCATGGGCTTGAAGCAGAAGTATAAATCAGCCTTTACTGTGTGTACAGTTATATAGGTTAAATGCAATGGCCAAATTCTCAGCATAGGACAAACTAGTTATTTGCTCAAATACTTTATTCACAGTTATTACAGAAGTATACCACTAGTATGCTCATGAGTTCACTGGAAGTACAAATGAAAAATGTCATTGTAGACTAGTTACTACTACTACTACTACTGTTACACTTATAGTACACTGAAAACATTCTTTTATATACTAAAAATGAGCCAATTTAGTCTCAACACTTTCAAGTATACTATTAGTACATAGCTGTTAACACATCAAGTACGCCTAAAACATACTTTTACATTACTTAAGAACAGTTAGGCTAAGTCATTCCATCAGCAGAGAACATTAAAGCTGAAGGTCAAACTCATGGATCTAAACCTGATTTTTGTAAACATCAATATGAACCCGAGCTCGCAACTTGAGGCTCTCCAGAAAGGCTTTGCGAATGTAACGGGCTGGGACTCCCCGAGGCACAAGGACCTGGGAAATGATGGTGCCTGCGTAAGCCTTCCGTGACGTATTCAGCAGGACCTGTAGGTTGTAGTATCGTCGATTGTTGAGGTTTACGGGACTCTTTAAATCAATACGAACAATGGGAGAGTGTATCAGATTAGACCGGGCCTCATCCACCAGATACCCATTGTGCCATTGATTGATTAAGGATTCCACCTCTTGTCTAAACCGACGTCCATCAGCAATGTCCCTAGAAGCTGGCTCAGCAGAAATAGTGGTCGTCACCCTCTTTGACGTTTTGCATGTCACAATGTCCTTGAGGTTGTTTTCAGGGGTTCTGCTGCTGAGATGTGTATCAGTGACGTAGGAGCACTCTGCAGGTTCAATGAACCCACAGTAATCACGTTTGTTCTCTGAGTTCCAGCACCAGTGGTAACTTTTGCCATGTAAGCCACAGGGGTGATCTGCGTGACAGGGTATGCCTCTAACAGTTACACCCACCTCTGGAGAGCAGAATTCCCAGCTATTGACAGTGTCGCACCAGTAATAATTGTTCTTCTTAGAATACCGACATTCGTTAATGCAAACATCATTTTTATGAGTCCGGTGGTGGAACATCTTTGGCTCCGTGAGCCCACAGTAACCCCAGCCACCCTCCACTGCACACCACTTGTAGTCATTATTGTGCTTTCCACATGGGCTGTCTTCTTTACACTGTCTGTTCTTGTAATCTGTGTTTTCATTAGGTGAACAGAATTCCAACTCATCTTCGACCACACAATAATAGTAGCCTTTACTACTTTGTCTACACTCACTGGAACAGAGGGCGCCTGTTTGAGACCCCTGATGTTTGTTGTCAATACTTACCAATCCACAATATCCCCACTGAAATAAACCAACATTGCACCAATAGTAGTCATATCCATGCTTCTCGCACCCTTCGCACTGCCTGCCCCAATAGTCCGTGTTTTCTTTAGGTGAACAGTACATTAGCTGGGACTGTCCATCTTTATCACTAGTCTTGCACTTGTACTCGCCCCAGTAGACCTTGCAGTCTTCAACACAGCGCGTTCCTAGATAAGTCCAGAAGGTTTTCCCAGCACTCAATGAGCAGAAGATGAGGAGCAAAACGAGAGAGATGTTCATACGCTCCATTCTTTCTGTCAAAAGGAGAATGAAGTGAATAAGACAACATGCTGTAATAACTTTCATTCAGCCTCATTTAACCCTGAGGTGAAAAGCACATACATACATAACCAGATCATATCCCTTTTAAGTAAATGTGTTTAAATTAAATTAAATCAACTTTATGGGTGAGGCAACCACATAATTGCTGATGTGATGCTGGTGTGTGTAGTTTAGTATTCACTACAGATATGACTAAATTAAGGGGTGAGTTGCGCGCGACGTACCTGAAGAGCGATGGGGGTGAGTTGTGCATAACGTACCTAAAGAACGATGGGGGTGAGTTGCGCACGACGTACCTGAAGAGCGATGGGGGTGAGTTGTGCACAACGTACCTAAAGAACGATGGGGGTGAGTTGCGCATGATGTACCTAAAGAGTGATGGGGGTGAGTTGCGCACGACGTACCTGAAGAGCGATGGGGGTAAGTTGTGCGCGACGTACTTGAAGAGCGATGGGGGTGAGTTGTGCATGATGTACCTAAAGAGCGATGGGGTTGAGTTGCGCACGACGTACCTGAAGAGCGATGGGGGTAAGTTGTGCGCGACATACCTGAAGAGCGATGGGGGTGAGTTGTGCACAACGTACCTAAAGAACGATGGGGGTGAGTTGCGCACGATATACCTAAAGAGTGATGGGGGTAAGTTGTGCGCGACGTACTTGAAGAGCGATGGGGGTGAGTTGTGCACGATGTACCTAAAGAGCGATGGGGGTGAGTTGCGCACGACGTACCTAAAGAGCGATGGGGGTGAGTTGTGCACGATGTACCTAAAGAGCGATGGGGGTGAGTTGCGCGCGACATACCTAAAGAGCGATGGGGGTAAGTTGTGCGCGACGTACTTGAAGAGCGATGGGGGTGAGTTGTGCACGATGTACCTAAAGAGCGATGGGGGTGAGTTGCGCGCGACATACCTAAAGAGCGATGGGGGTGAGTTGTGCACGATGTACCTAAAGAGCGATGGGGGTGAGTTGCGCGCGACATACCTAAAGAGCGATGGGGGTGAGTTGCGCGCGACATACCTAAAGAGCGATGGGGGTAAGTTGTACGCGACGTACTTGAAGAGCGATGGGGGTGAGTTGTGCACGATGTACCTAAAGAGCGATGGGGGTGAGTTGCGCGCGACATACCTAAAGAGCGATGGGGGTGAGTTGTGCACGATGTAACTAAAGAGCGATGGAGGTGAGTTGCGTGCGACATACCTAAAGAGCGATGGGAGTGAGTTGCGCGCGACATACCTAAAGAGCGATGGGGGTGAGTTGTGCGCGACGTACCTGAAGAGTGATGGGGGTGAGTTGTGCACGATGTACCTCAAGAGCGATGGGGGTAAGTTGTGTACGATGTACCTCAAGAGTGATGGGGGTGAGTTGCGCGCGACGTACTTGAAGAGTGATGGGGGTAAGTTGTATGCGATGTACCTGAAGAGCTGGGAGGAATGCGGTGGAGAGGGGTGTGCGTTGTATCAAAGGACTGGGCGGAAGACGCGTGATTTCTGAGAGGTTATCATTCGTTTGCGGGCATCCGGGAGTCTCTATGAATTTGCGGGAGACTCCCGGAACCTCCGGGACACTTGGGACGTCCGGGTTGTGTCAACAGACGATGCCATCGTACATCGCCGATAGACATCACGATGCTGAGCAGGCTTCGCTATTCTCCACTCCGCCCCCGTCACGTGACCACACACATAAGGATGTACCGCTGGATCGTGTCTCACTATAGTTGTATATGTGATATTCAATTAATCTTGTCTCAATCTACCGACTCATTAGTCTTTTGAATCTATAAGGTAACGTGTCACAGCGTCCATACACTGCTTCAATCTTTCACTTTCATGCTTATACTTAGTACTTAGTATACTTAGTAGCCACTGACACAGGACATTGCGCTGTTCTTTTGCTCTTAGATCTTACAGCTGCTTTTGATACAGTAGACCATACGCTATTAGTTTCTTGTTTAGAGCACTGTGTTGGTATTAAGGTTCTTGCCTTGGAATGGTTTCGGTCATATTTATCTGACAGAAGCTTCTCTGTTCGCCTAGGCGAGTTTATGTCCTCGTCAGCACCTCTTTCATGTGGAGTACCCCAAGGTTCCATTCTTGGACCCATTCGGTTTTCCTTATTTCTGCTTCCGTAAGGGTCCATTTGTTGAAAGCATGGGCTTTCATTTCATCTTTATGCAGATGACCCACAGCTTTATTTGCCCTTTAAACGGAAAGATGCTGGGTCCATAACACCATTGTTGAACTGTCTTAAAGACATTAAATCTTGGTTGGCACTAATTTTTTAATGTGCAATGAAGAAAAGACAGAAGTTGTGGTATTTGGGTCCGGGGGAACTCAGGATTGTCTGGATCTTGGTGTGTTAAATCCTTTCATGAAATCTAATGTAAAACACCTGGGTGTTCTTATCGATAGTGACTTCAAACTGGATAAACAGATTAATTTGGTATAATTAAAGCTAGTTTTTTCCAATTGAGGCAATTATCCAAATTAAAGTTTTTTTTTTGTCCTTTTATGACTTTGAACGGGTTATACATATTTTTATGGCTAGGTTATTGTAATGCCCTCTATGTGGGTATTACTCATATCCCCATTACTCATCTGCAAAGGGTGCAGAATGCTGCTGCTCATTTGCTGACAGGGACACGCAAGCGAGACACATTACACCCATACTGGCTTCTCTTCATTGGCTTCCTGTACAGTTGAGGATACATTTTAAGATTTTGGTTTGGGTGTTTAAAGGCCTAAATGGACTAGCACCAAGATACTTGTCATCATTATTCCAACTGTACTCTCCATCAAGGGCACTTTGATGTTCTAATCATCTACTTTTGGCTGTTCCACGCGCAAGGTTAAAAACCAGGCGGGACCTTGCCTTTGCAGTGGCGGCCCCCAAACTTTGGAATAATTTTCCAAAAGTTTTTCAAGTAATTTTCAAGTTCGGCCCCCCTTTCTGTTTTTAAGTCTAGTCTTTAAACCCATTTTTACTCTTTGGCTTTTAATACCATATGAGAGTCACGTGTCTGTTGTGTTTGTCCTTTGTTTTAAATGGTGTATGTGTGTACAGCACTTTGGTAAGCACTTGTTGTTTTTAAAAAGCGCTTCATAAATAAACTTTGACCTGACTTGACTAGTAATTTTAGCCAAAACCTCAGATACTGTTGATTGGTTCCTGTTGTTTGTGAACCTTTTTTACCAACCAAGTTTGTTGACGCCATTATAACGACACAAATCACTTTGCTTATTCATGCGCAAAAAATGATTGACAGGTGGTAATTTGTGTGTACCTTACCTTTATTTATTTATAATTTGGTAAAACAAAGAGCATGCGAGTCAGGTAGTTGAAATGGTAGGCTAATTAATATTAATAATGGCTAATGGTAATTAATTTCTTATGAATTAATTAATTGTTTATAAATAAGTTATTCACCGCCACCTACGACGACAATGCCATTGTCCATCGTGATGTTTATGTTAGACATTGTACGATGCCAAATTGGTCGACATCACCCAATCCTAATCCCAATGTCAAGTTAAAGCCTAAAATATTCTCACAAATTACTTGTTAAATGTTTGTCGAATCTAAACTCCTTGGAATTCACTATTCAATACAAATTATTTAGAAAATACTATATATACAGGGAAAAAACTCACATCTTCTTAAGTAAGGACTTAAACAGAAACAAATATATACTCACATCAACAGGTTTGTTAAGGCCTTTCAGATAAAGATGAATCTGCTGCGCAGATTTTCGATCTTCTGTTTAAAAACAAACACACAAACAACAGATTTCAGAATATACTTTTCAAACAGAACAGCACTGAGACATTTTATTGACACCAAAGACATTCATTCATTCATTTTCTTGTTGGCTTAGTCGCTTTATTAATCTGGGGTCGCCACAGCAGAATGAACCGCCAACTTATCCAGCACGATTTTAAGCAGCAGATGCCCTTCTAGCCGTAACCCATCTCTGGGAAACATCCACAAACACACACACTCATACACTACAGACAATTTAGCCTACCCAGTTCACCTGTACCGCATGTCTTCTGACTGTGGGGGAAACCCAGGCAAACGCAGAGATGACTAAGTCTCTCCATAATATAAAACCCTGAGAACTGTTGTGGAAATCCTTGAGGCGAGACCACAAGAATGACCAGTCACTAAAACAATAAACTCTTTATTCACACTATGCTATCCGAACTGTGTCCAGGCCCATTTCTCGGGTCGTTTCACAGTGCACTGAATTGGGTTCACTTGGGCTTTGGCATGGTATGCTTGTGTGTGAGTGCAAAACTCAGACCCTTAAAGTAAGTGACTTTAAGGGACTGTTTTATATGGATTTATTAATCATTCCTAATGTTCAATGAACGCAAACTGTCGTAGTTTATTAAATACGCAAACTCCTCACTGCACCACAGCTGCGGCTTCAGCAAACCTCCTCATTCCTGCAGCACGAAGACTTAAAGACTTTTTGATTGTTCAGGCGCATTTGACTGTACTGAACAGCGTGGCACGGCAGCATGAAGACCTTTTTAACATTAAATCACTGAAAGTTGTATGGAGATGACTAAATTAACTACTCTTTTAGTATGAATGAGCAGGAGGCAACCAGACTATTTAAGTATTATGCTGCGTTCACACCAGACGTGGAACGTGCGTCAAGCGCGAGTGATTTACATGTTAAGTCAATGCAAACGCGCGAATAGACATCCTGCGGCGCGATACGCGCGAATGACGCAAATTGCGCGAATGACACGGGGCGAATTGAGCGTTTGGCGCACTTAACGATCGTTTCGCGCGAATCTCTCGATTTCGAAAATCTGAACTTCATCGTACATTCGTGCCACGTTAACCAATGATAAGCTTGCTCTTGTGGGGGCGTGATTGTGACGTAGAACCTGTTGTCGGTGTTCCGAGGGAAATCCTCCAGCCCTCACCGACAGTTCATCAAACTGGGCTGGGCTCAGTCAGAAGCACCGCTGAAAGCCTCCGTCATCCAGGTTAAGTTTCTGGAGGAGTTTATGAGCTCACAGAGCTGGATGCACCTTTGAAAGTGTGTAGTGGACTCAGACACGACCCTAAACGTATCGACGCTGTTTTTCAGTCTTCATAAAGCACATAAACACTGTTATTTTCTTCATAAAATCCATGTTAGCCTTTTAGCTATGAAGCTAGAGTCTTCGGGCAGACAGAAGCCCTGCTCATCATGCGAATCCGCATCTGTTCTGAAGTGAATTTGACACGCGAATGAAGCGGGGTTTGACGTGTGATTGATGCGAGTAAACTCAAATGCTCACGCGGCTATTTACGCACGAATAGCGCGATTTATCCGCGCGTTCCCCGTCTGGTGTGAACACAGCATTAGTTAACCCTACATCCTCTGACTAAGTGAAGTTTATTTATAAACTAATGTCGAGAGGATCACGTGCTTATGATTGCCTAGCCAAGCTGGGAGTCCAGCCAAAACCAGCTATATCCAGCTTAAACCAGGCTGGTCAAGCTGGTTTTAGCTGGATTTGGCTGGTAATTTTCCAGCCTGACCAGCTAAGACCAGGCTGGAAATGGCTGGAAACCAGCCTGGAAGTGGCCAAAACCCCTTTAAAACCAGCCTGGTCGACCAGCTAAAACCAGCCAACCAGCCTAGGCTGGTTTAAGCTGGATTTTTCAGCAGGGTTATTTATTCTGTACAATATTTATTAAACATACATATCAAAATATATCGATGACGATGTCCAAAAAGACGTTAATAACATTAACATCCGTCGTAACCATTTATGGTTTGCCTAGATTGTGTGTGCCTAAAACATGTGTGGTTCTGCGGGCTTGCAGCTGGATATTATTATTGGATGCGGCGGCAGGCGAAAGTGTAATTCCAGCTTGAGGGGAAAGAAGTCAGCAGTCTACACGCTTACAGTGGGCGATTCATTCGTTTGTTAAAGGAAGGATCAGAAAAGACTGATGTATGAGACTTGTGAGACTAACTTTAATGGACGGACAATACACCAGGGGTGCGTGCAAAATAAGGCCAGTTTATTAGGTACAAAAGGCAGCCTGCTGCACGCCGAGGAGGAACGCTTGTGAGCGCTACAACCCCCTGGCTGGGGATGTGATCTTTGGGCAAAGCAGAGTACAGGTAAGCCCTGAGAACAAATAACGTTAACACTTCAGGCAAGAGGTGCCACAGCAATGATTGCAAATAGAAATGATCTAAGTTACAGCTGAGAAGGGAGAAAAGCTCCAAAATGAAAGATAATTACTAAAATCAGACCTGGCCAGTGACACATTTCAGAAGTGTAAGGGAAAGGCTGTCTCATTGTTTTCTCTAGCATGCGAATGATATATTTAATTGTGTTTTGTTACTTGTAACCGCTTGTACTGTATCAGGTTAATTCTTTATAATGGAAAATGACCAGCCAAATCCAGCTAAAACCAGCTTGACCAGCCTGGTTTAAGCTGGATATAGCTAGTTTTGGCTGGACTCCCAGCTTGGCTAGGCCAATGGGTGTCACGCTGTTTCCGCATTGTCAAAATAATATGAAGATGTCATGATGATGACGATGCATAACCATGAAGACACTAAACTTTGAGACATCAGTTGAAGCGTGATTCTTTTGATCGGAGGAAAACATTCAGGAGCCGTTACAGTTAGCTTCACTTGTGTTTTACAGTGTAGAAGTGATTCTGTTCATAGTTTTTTAACAATAGTGTGTGGATTCATACCCTGTCTGCTGTTTTTGCTGCTAAAATAAGTTGAAATGATTAAAGTATTGATCCGAGTCATCCTCATAAATTGTAAATATGGAAACAGATTGAAGTTATTTTTGTTTCCCCAAGATTCTGAGATGTGGTAATAAGATTTATTATAGCAAACTTGCTAATGAGAACAATATTGCTTACATCCAACAGATTTTTGCTCTGAGAGATCACATTCCTGAATACATCGATGAAGCAAGCCACATGAAGCATTTTAGGGAAAGTTTTTAAAGCCAAATCAGGTAATGTAGTCATTTAGCATGCCCAGATTGCCTATATATTCTGCAAATAAACATTCTCTCATCAACATTTCCCTTCATAAAACATGTGTTCTGTCTAATCAAAACCTCTATAAGCTGCGCTTCTGATAAAACCAATATTCCCAGGCTGTCCATAAAACTGTTGGTTAGGTTCAATAAAACAGATTTAACAACATAAAAAGTCAAACCTGAGGAAATCTTGAATCCAGACGGCAAATGGAGTTTCCTGGTGGGTGTTGAAGACGCGCGGGGGTCTTGGAAATGTTTCCTACAGCCTATTCCTTAACTGTACTTATGCTGTACAAGGTGTGCGTTAACCAATCAGAAAAGACCACACGTCAGCTCAGTATTTCCAGCGAATCACACGATTAAAAAAACAAAAAGAGCTTGAGGGGGAGGGGGATGTTACGGGCTGGACAAATGAGAGACAGACTGGAAAATTTGAAACACTGAAGAGGTTCGTAATTCAAAGCGTTATGAATCTTTTCTTCTGTTGAACGCCAAAGATATTACGAAGAATGTTAGTGGCAGCTACTGATTTCCATATAATTAGTCCTATTTTTAGGCTGTGGTTATACCGAATTCTTTAAAATGTATTGTGTGTGTGTGCGTGTGTTTAGTAAGTTCCTTGTCGAAAACAGAAACATAGACGTGATCTTTAAGTGTGACCAGTTGATTGACACCCTTTATTAACCACAGAGCCCCAGTCTGAAGGTACACACCACACATGCACTAACGTACAGAAAGTAACACTTCCTTCTTATTCACTCTTCAAAGTCACAACTTCACATTTTATGCTGCACACATGTTGAACTGGATAGCAAAAACTCTCTGCGGCATTATGAACGCTCAAGCAAAGGAGCCAAACATTCCAGCTGATTACAAACAGTTGTGACTGCATAACACTCACTCACACACACACACACACACACACACACACACACAGAAATAACTTTTCACCTGTAGACTAAACATCTTAGGATGAATTTTTCCCGTAAATCCCTCCCTGCATTTGAGTCCGGCTCGACTTTTTTATGCCCCTGGGGCCGGGCTTCAGGCCAATTTTCACATCACAGCGAGCACGATTTTCACAGTCACCCAAAATGGGGTTCGGCTCCTTTAAGAGACATCCAAAAATGGTCATTTTTTTTTGTCAGCTCTGGAAGTCAGGCAGGTTGAGTGGTTCTGAAAGATTAGTTGGCTTTGGCAGAGATTCTTGGAGCTCAGATGGTGCCATACGTGGCTCTGGAAGGTTTGGCTATGGCGGCAGCAGATCTGCCAGCTCTAGCACCACAGACTCTGACGGTTTTGCTGGAGTGGCTCTGGCTGTGGTTGAGGCTTTGTGAGCGGTTCTGTTGACAGTAACTCTGGAGCAGGTGGCACCGATAGCTCTGATGGTGGCAACTGGCAGTTCAGGCGCTCACATGGTGGCATTTCTACAGCGTTAGCTCTTGCGGTGGTGGTGGTTCTGGTAGCCATGGAGCTCAGGTGATGATGATTCCTGGCAGTTTGGATCAGAAACCATGAGAGGGAGTGACTCAGGACAGGCAGCCATATTGTGAGCTGACTGTAGATTGTCGGCGGCAATCTTGAGAACTGGCATACAGACGATGATCACCATTTGTTAGTGTTGACAGACTGGCAGCGGCCATCTTGGAGACTGGTGAGCTGGCGGCAGATAGCTTAGGAGCTGGTGGATGACTGCTGGTCACTAGGACTGTGGAAATCATGAGCGTTGTGGTGGCATTGCCTGTACTCGCCGGAGCTATGGAGCAGCACGAGAATCTGTGTGTCGAAGTATCGCTGCAGTTGGAGGATCTGAACAGGCTGGAGCAGGGTGGGAATGAGGAGCCAAAGGCCGAATGAGCACCGAGGTCTGTAAATTGCCACAGCGGGCGGGCTGACCTGCACACAACAGTGAAAGACATAGAATTTCACCTTCATTGTCACAACAGAATACTAAGCCATTAATATTCCAGCTGCTATGGACCCAGCAGGACCTTAAGTTTGCCTGCATCAACGTAAATGTTCCTTCAAAGACCACAATGAGGTCGGGCCTGGCAGCAAACTTTAGCTGATAGTCATGACATCATCAACTCATCTACTACAGATTCTACAAATAAAGTATAAACAAATGAACTCTAACTCCCAAATGTAGTTTCCTGGTGGATGTTAAGTCAAGAGCTAAATTCTATTTATATATTAAGAGGACGAATGGATGAACTTTGGGGGACTGTAGTCTCGTACCTACCAGACATCTCCGAGTGCACTGGCAAAGGTGTTTGAAAAAACCAAAGAGCAAAATGGCTGTTGACACTTGTGACATCCCTGCTAAAAAATCCAGCTTAAACCAGCCTAGGCTGGTTGGGTGGTTTTAGCTGGTCGACCAGGCTGGTTATAGAGGGGTTTTGGCCACTTCCAGGCTGGTTTCCAGCCATTTCCAGCCTGGTCTTAGCTGGTCAGGCTGGAAAATGACCAGCTAAATCCAGCAAAAACCAGCTTGACCAGCCTGGTTTAAGTTGGACATAGCTGGTTTTGGCTGGGCTCCCAGCCTGCTAGGCTGGTCAAGCTGGTTTTAGCTGGTCATCTCCCAGCCTGACCAGCTAAAACCAGGCTGGAAATGGCTGGAAACCCCTCTAAAACCAGCCTGGTTGACCAGCTAAAACCAGCCAACCAGCCTAGGATTTTTCAGCAGGGATGCTACAACAGTGATGCAGGCACTGCATACTCAGGATTTACTGAGGACTGAAAAAGCTACATTTGTTCAGAGACATTCAAAAGAGACACTAACAAGAGACTGATGAACTGATCAAAGAGAAAATGCTCCACCAGACCTTTACATCAGCTGAGTCAAAGAAAGCAGCCAGCCCAAGGAGAGAGAGGGGAACACTGTGCCCGGATATGAAGGAATGTCAGGACACCACAGAAAAGACTGCAGCACCAGTTTATGAGCTGGTTGTCTCAGGTTGCGAGGGGGGATAGTCTGACAGTACAAAGCAGCTCCTATAGTCCAAATGAAGTTCAACCATTACAGTAGGAAAATTAAGAACAAGCTACCCATTCTTGTATCAAATCAGACTCCTGTCAATTTGAGAAAAAATATTAATATGCTAATTTTTAAGTAAGAAAAAGTGTTACAAGGAAATTCTTAGGTGAAACTTTAAATTTGTAATGTTGAAATGATAAATTATGATGAATGTTAAAACATTTGGGTTTAAGTTTTAATAGGTTTAATCATAAAAGTCCTTAAACATAGAAGGATAAATTACAATGCAGGGTGGTGACTAAAGAAAACGAGAAAAAGCTTTTGATAAGACAAGAAATAATTGGAGAATAAATAAGAATGTAATTAAGTATTTAGGTTTAAATTAAGCAAAGGAAATATCTTAACATAATCTTATTGTGAATGGCCTAAATCAAGATTGGATGTTGAAAACTGGAAAGAGATTTAAATCTAGAAAAATGAGTTATAGTTAAAGAGAAGATTGAAATAACCATTTTAATGAATTCATAGGACATGATAAGGTCAGAAAGTAACAGTTCTAAATTACTAAAAGAAAAATAGAAAGAGAAAAGTATTTAAGAAAACGATACTGTTTCACATGAAAACATATGTGAAAAATAATTAGAAGAAAATATGAAGGAATAATAGTTCAAACAGAGCAAAAAGAAAATCTACAAAACATACAGTAAGTTTTAGTCAGCTGATAAAAATATGCATTAAAATTGTATGAACAACTGGTTTGAGGGGAATGCCTTAGGAAATAATTATGAGCCAAAAGAAAATAACTCAAAGACAAAAAAGGAATTAATATATAGATCAGAAAATTAATTAGTAAAAGAAAGAAGTGTCAAATTCCAACTAAATGATTGTCATTACAGGACTGAGATGCAGATGAAATCAGCCAGCACAGTGAGGGTTAAGATTAAATCAGATGAAGATCTGCCCAGAAAGAAAAACACTAGGGGCTCTATTTTGACGGTCCATGCGCAGATCGCAAAACGCAGGGCGCAAACGCTTTCAGGGAGTGTCAGAACGCATTTTTGCTAATTTAAGGATGGGAAAATTCGCTTTGCGCCGTGGTGCATGGTCTAAAAGGGTTGAGTTTATTTTCTTAATGAGTTATAGGTGTGTTTTAAGAATAAACCAATTACAGTCTCATCTCCCATTCCCTTTAAGAGCCAGCTGCGTCACGCCAAGAGCGCATTCGCTATTTACAGGACACAAAGTAAGTCTAAGTCGAAAAAATGAGCATTTCACAAGCAAACAGTTAAGACTTTTTTAACAGAAAACTGTTAAACAGAGCATCTACTGCGTGAGAATGAGAGATAATGGATCTACTTTCACTTTCGCTCTTGGATAGGGAAACCTTTACACACAGACATCAATTAGTCTATAAATAAATACTTTTGTTTGTTAAGCGCAAATATTCGTTTCAAAATTATTTCTAAATTCAGTTCTAATTTCCAGCAAACGAATAAATGAACAATAATAACAAAGTGTGCTCAAAAAGCAGTGATTTTTCATATTTATGTAGGCTAGAAAATAATATGTTTTGTAATATTTTAATCCTTTACATTTATATTCTATATCTATTCTTATTATATCCTATATATATATATATATATCCTTAATATTTAAATGTTTTCATATGTAAAGATATTTGCCTATTGCTCTCTTGTGCGTATTAAGCAGTGTGTAAGCGAGGCGCAACTCTGCGCTGGAGTTTAGACCGGGTTAGTTTTGGTCTAATGAAAAATCTATTATAGTTTCTCAAAATAGCAACGCGCCAGCAGTGCGCCTCAGAACGCCTTCATTTTTAGACCAGAATGCCTATGGGCGCACATATGAGCGCTAATGCATTTGCTATTTAAACAGCGTAGCGCAACACCTCAAAACGACTCTTGCGCCAAGCTGAAACTACCAAAAGACTACTGCGCCACGTCTTGCGCCACACTGCGCCGGGTGTATGATAGGGCCCTAGATGCTGAAATAGGTATAAAACTCTATCGAAAAGTGTAAAAATAGGAGCATTAATAGAAACATTTAGATACTGTAATATGCAATCTGTCCTAGACATTTCTATTTAAATTGAACTTTATATAGTAGTAATAAATGACTAATAATATTTAAATGGAATTTAGAGGCAATAATTACATATGAAGATAAGACAAAAATTGTGTTTAGGTTATGATTTAAGAGTACACTGTTAACCCTTACTGTAGATTATGCAGTAAATAACTGTAAAATAGCCAGTGTTTTGCTGTAGTACAAGGAAACAGTATTTTATTGTAAAAGAAGAAGGATTTGTATGAAATTTTGTAGTGCAAAGAATAAATCACAGTAATTTACTTTATGTACCCATTACAGATAGTTACTGTGATAATAAATGGTAAATTACTGCTCAACCATTATTACCCCATGTACTCTGATGCTTTATGTTGCTATATATATATATACAGTTCAGTTTTGGTATGTGTATGGTCAGTATTGAGGAGAAAGTGAGACAATGCATTGATGATAGGTTAAATTTCTCTGCAGCCATCTCTGTGTTTTCTTTGATTCCTTTTATGTTTTTAACATTGAGTATCAGGAGTCAACCAATGTCAATGTCACAGAGCTAATTAAAAGGTAAAGATATTGACGAGATGCATTTAAAGGCAAAAATATTCACACAGAGCAACCAAATTATCACAATCATTTTTATAACTATAATATAAGTAAAGTAATATTTACTTTTCTATAATTAATCTAATTTGCCTAGTTTAGCCTATAGTTAAGCTTTTAAATTGCACTTTAAGCTGAATATTAGTATTTTGCTAAATAACTAGTAAAAATGTGTTATTTAAAAAATATCTTAAACAGCACGTACATACATTTTCGCAGAGACTCAATTAATTTGTTTGGAAAACTTCAAATGAAGTAGGTAAAAATGGCATTAACAGTATAGTATAAAGACTTTCCTAAATAAATGTATAAATCAGGTTATTTGTTTTTTTATTATTATTATTACTACAGGTTTGGAACAACATGAGGATCAGATTATTTATTTATTTATTTATTTTTTTGCTTTGGATGAAGTTTTTACATTTTTATTGTTTTTATTCAATGATATGTGCATGATTGTGATAAATGTAGGCAATTCCTTTGAAAATATGCTATGCACCAGAGATGTCAAACTACTAGAGGGCCGCAGCCCAGCAGAATTTAGTTCCAGCCCTGCTTTAACACACTACCTTTAGATTTAGATTGATCAGGTGTGTTTAATTAGTATAACTGCACTGTTACTCTGTAGATTGTGCAGTAAATAACTGTAAAATAGCCAGTGTTTTGCTGTAATAAAAGAAAACATTTATTATTTATTAACACATATTATTTTACTGTAAAAGGAGTAGACTTTGTATGAAATTGTGTAGTGCAAAGAATAAATTACAGTAATTTACTTTATGTACTCATTACAGATAGTAACTGACAATAAATAGCAAATTACTGTTCAACCATTACTGTCCCATCTTCTCTGATGGTTTATGTTGCCATTTATAGAGACGTGCATTTTAAAGGCAGAAAATAATGATTTAGGCATCACCACACACTCCCACAGGCTGTCTGTCTTATTCTAAACACAAAGGTGTTAGAAAGAGTTTTCAGAAAATGCTGGCCCTTTAAGGGAGTCAGGTGTTTGATTTGTTTACTGCTGAGTATGCTCTATTCTCTGTCCATCAATTCAGATGTTGAGTCTGATATGTTTTAGGCTTTAAATAAGAATCTACAATGAGTAAGTAAAATGTGTTCAAATGTTTTTGAGGGTTTCTAAAATAAGGCTGTTTTAAGTTATATTGTTGTTATCTTGAACTGTGTACTTGAAAGCTACATTGTTAGCTAGTTCGCCTCTCCTCATATAACTTCTTACATTACTTTTGTTTAAGTATTTATTGGATATTGCATACTGCCATAATGTACAGATGCCAACAGTTGTGTGTATCTTTCTGGCAACTAAGCCAAAATTAAATTCCTTCATCTCAGTAAGGTAACATGTGCACATCATCACAGGGAATCACAAAAACATGATACACATAGCCATCCACACACAAAAGCTCCACTGTCCGGTCTCAGGTTGTGAGTTTGTTGCCAAGTATTTTTCAGAGCAGTGTTTCCACCTATGCATTTATATTAGAAACAATAAAAAGTTTGTTGTCATGAGAGAATTATAACAATAAAAGATTGGATCCTTTGGTTTTTCGGTGTTGACAACTTTATTTTTATTTTTTATAATTATTTTAAACTTTTTATTGAGATTTGACACAGTTTTTAATTATTTAAAACTTTAAAATTTAAAATAATTATGTTGTGTTTTTTCTGTTCATTTTCTGATCCACCTTCCTGCAGATTTCAGTTGCTATCCATATCAAACACACCTGAACCAATTAATTAGGACCTGAACACCACTTGAAAATTACAGGCAGGTGTGTTTGATATGGGTAGCAACTGAAATCTGCAGGAAGGTAGATATCCAGGAACAGGATTGAGCACCCCTGCTGTATACCATGGGGGTCAAACTCCAAGTTCCTGGAGAACTGCAGAGCAGCAGAGTTTAGTACCCACCCTGCTTCAACATTACCTGTAGATTTCTAACAAGCCTTAATTAGTTTGATCAGGTGTGTTTAATTAGAGTTACAGCTTAAAGTCCCGGTCACACTGCACTTTTCTCCCTATAGACTTCCATTCATACGCATGTGAGTACTGCAGACCTGGAATGATAGCTCATGCGACAAATTTCATAATTCGCAGCATTGGAAAGATCAAGCTTGGAGAACGCTGACATGCGAAATCACATCATGTGATTGCTTAATACCAATAAAAGATCAAAACATGACCTCTCTGGCTTGCTTTTTCAATCTGTAATTATTTTGTTTAATTCCACTACTCGCTTTGTTTAATTCCACTTCGCAGTGCAGTATGACAGAATTTTGCTTCCTCAAATGTTAGTGTGACTGCAGCCTTACTGTGCAGACCTGTAATGTGCAAGACAATATTTATATCTGCTGATTTCTTAATTTTGTTATACTTTTTCTGTTATTCATTTGTTTGGTGCCAAAACAATAAAATAAATTTGTCTGAAAAATGTTATGCCTTCTATTTTTAAGTAACAGCTAAGAATACTGATTAATTTTAGTAACACTACAATAACTATATATGACATACTATTAATGTGTATGCAGTATAATGCTGTGATTTATAACACTACAATACAGTAATTAACTGTGCACAGTTTCCAGTTAGTTACCACTGCTGCTCTATTACAGTAATTAACTGGTGACACCGTTGCCAGCTACTCACTGTATCGGTTCAGTTACAGTAAATAACTGGCAACACTGTTGCCAATTACTTACTCTAACCAAACTTTTGCAGTGAGTGGCTGGCAACAGTGTTGCCAGTATTCTACTGTAAAAAAAAAACCGGTAAGGTCTAACAGTGTAATCAATAAGAAGAGATTTTCCAGCTGAAGTTCATACTGTATGTGAAGATATGTTCTTTTGGATGGTAAATATTTCAAGTGGTTTGGTTTCTATTAAGCTTATTTAGGTAACTACCAGAGGAGGGGAGAAACTTGTTTGTACTTGTGTAGCTTAAAGGAGCCATGTGAGAGAGCAGTGATACAAGGTCCAATTGGCCTAGGTAGAGAGCTCAGGAGGAAGGGACCATATCTGGATGAGGGCTAATCCAACAGCTGCCAAAGCGGATGCCATTAATGGGGTGGAAATGCCTCAAATGAGCCAAAGAAAACAACTCCAGCTAGGGGGAAGCCGGCTGGAAACAAGGTCGGGCCTGGCAGCAAACTTTAGCTGATAGTCATGACATCATCAACTCATCTACTACAGATTCTACAAATAAAGCATAAACAAATGAACTCTAACTCCCAAATGTAGTTTCCTGGTGGATGTTAAGTCAAGAGCTAAATTCTATATATATTAATTAAGAGGACGAATGGATGAACTTTGGGGGACTGTAGTCTCGTACCTACCAGACATCTCCGAGTGCACTGGCAAAGGTGTTTGAAAAACACAAAGAGCAAAATGGCTGTTGACACTTGTGACATCCCTGCTAAAAAATCCAGCTTAAACCAGCCTAGGCTGGCTGGAAGGTTTTAGCTGGTAGACCAGGCTGGTTTTAAAGGGGTTTTGGCCACTTCCAGGCTGGTTTCCAGCCATTTCCAGCCTGGTCTTAGCTGGCCAGGCTGGAAAATGACCAGCTAAATCCAGCAAAAACCAGCTTGACCAGCCTGGTTTAAGCTGGACATAGCTGGTTTTGGCTGGGCTCCGAGCCTGCTAGGCTGGTCAAGCTGGTTTTAGCTGGTCATCTCCCAGCCTGACCAGCTAAAACCAGGCTGGAAATGGCTGGAAACCAGCCTGGAAGTGGCCAAAACCCCTCTAAAACCAGCCTGGTTGACCAGCTAAAACCAGTCAACCAGCCTAGGCTGGTTTAAGCTGGATTTTTCAGCAGGGATGCTACAACAGTGATGCAGGCACTGCATACTCAGGATTTACTGAGGACTGAAAAAGCTACATTTGTTCAGAGACATTCAAAAGAGACACTACCAAGAGACTGATGAACTGATCAAAGAGAAAATACGCTCCACCAGACCTTTACATCAGCTGAGTCAAAGAAAGCAGCCAGCCCAAGGAGAGAGGGGGGAACACTGTGCCCGGATATGAAGGAATGTCAGGACACCACAGAAAAGACTGCAGCACCAGTTTATGAGCTGGTTGTCTCAGGTTGCGAGGGGGGATAGTCTGACAGTACAAAGCAGCTCCTATAGTCCAAATGAAGTTCAACCATTACAGTAGGAAAATTAAGAACAAGCTACCCATTCTTGTATCAAATCAGACTCCTGTCAATTTGAGAAAAAATATTAACATGCTAATTTTTAAGTAAGAAAAAGTGTTATAAGGAAATTCTAAGGTGAAACTTTAAATTTGTAATGTTGAAATGATGAATTATGATGAATGTTAAAACATTTGGGTTTAAGTTTTAATAGGTTTAATCATAAAAGTCCTTAAACATAGAAGGATAAATTACAATGCAGGGTGGTGACTAAAGAAAACGAGAAAAAGAGAAAAAGCTTTTGATAAGACAAGAAATAATTGGAGAATAAATAAGAATGGACTTAAGTATTTAAGTTAAAATTAAGTAAAGGAAATATCTTAACATAATCTTATTGTGAATGGCCTAAATCAAGATTGGATGTTGAAAACTGGAAAGAGATTCAAATCTAGAAAAATGAGTTATAGTTAAAGGGAAGATTGAAATAACCATTTTAATGAATTCATAGGACATGATAAGGTCAGAAAGTAACAGTTCTAAATTACTAAAAGAAAACTCGAAAGAGAAAAGTATTTAAGAAAACGATACTGTTTCACATGAAAACATATGTGAAAAATAATTAGAAGAAAATATGAAGGAATAATAGTTCAAACAGAGCAAAAAGAAATCTACAAAACATACAGTAAGTTTTAGTCAGCTGATAAAAATATGCATCAAAATTGTATGAACAACTGGTTTGAGGGGAATGCCTAAGGAAATAATTATGAGCCAAAAGAAAATAACTCAAAGACAAAAAAGGAATTAATATATAGATCAGAAAATTAATTAGTAAAAGAAAGAAGTGTCAAATTCCAACTAAATGATTGTCATTACAGGACTGAGATGCAGATGAAATCAGCCAGCACAGTGAGGGTTAAGATTAAATCAGATGAAGATCTGCCCAGAAAGAAAAACACTAGGGGCTCTATTTTGACGGTCCACGCGCAGATCGCAAAACGCAGGGCGCAAACGCTTTCAGGGCGTGTCAGAACGCATTTTTGCTAATTTAAGGACGGGAAAATCCGCTTTGCGCCGTGGTGCATGGTCTAAAAGAGTTGAGTTTATTTTCTTAATGAGTTATAGGTGTGTTTTAAGAATAAACCAATTACAGTCTCATCTCCCATTCCCTTTAAGAGCCAGCTGCGTCACGCCAAGAGCGCATTCGCTATTTACAGGACACAAAGTAAGTCTAAGTGGAAAAAATGAGCATTTCACAAGCAAACAGTTAACAGTTTATTAACAGAAAACTGTTAAACAGAGCATCTACTGCGTGAGAATGAGAGATAATGGATCTACTTTCACTTTCGCTCTTGGATAGGGAAACCTTTACGCACAGACATCAACTAGCCTATAAATAAATACTTTTGTTTGTTAAGCGCAAATATTCGTTTCAAAATTATTTCTAAATTCAGTTCTAATTTCCAGCAAACGAATAAATGAACAATAATAACAAAGTGTGCTCAAAAAGCAGTGATTTTTCATATTTATGTAGGCTAGAAAATAATATGTTTTGTAATATTTTAATCCTTTACATTTATATCCTATATCTATTCTTATTATATCCTATATATATATATCCTTAATATTTAAATGTTTTCATATGTAAAGATATTTGCCTATTGCTCTCTTGTGTGTATTAAGCAGTGTGTAAGCGAGGCGCAACTCTGCGCGGGAGTTTAGGCCGGGTTAGTTTTGGTCTAATGAAAAATCTATTTTAGTTTCTCAAAATAGCAACGCGCCAGCAGTCCGCCTCAGAACGCCTCCCTTTTTAGAGCAGAACGCCTATGGGCGCACATATGAGCGCTAATGCATTTGCTATTTAAACAGCGTAGCGCAACGCCTCAAAACGACTCTTGCGCCAAGCTGAAACTAGCAAAAGACTACTGCGCCTCGCCTTGTGCCACACTGCGCCGGGTGTATGATAGGGCACTAGATGCTGAAATAGGTATAAAACTCTATTGAAAATTGTAAAAATAGGAGCATTAATAGAAACATTTAGATATGCAATCTGTACTAGACATTTCTATTTAAATTGAACTTTAAAGTAGTAATAAATGACTAATAATATTTAAATGGAATTTAAAGGCAATAATTACATAAGAAGACAAGACAAAAATTGTGTTTAGGTTATGATTTAAGAGTAATCAATAAGAAGAGATTTTCCAGCTGAAGTTCATACTGTATGTGAAGATATGTTCTTTTGGATGGTAAATATTGCAAGGGGTTTGGTTTCTATTAAGCTTATTTAGGTAACTACTAGAGGAGGGGAGACACTTGTTTGTACTTGTGTAGCTTAATGACTAGCATATACTGTATACACCAGAATGCATACGGGTTAAAATTAGGGAGAAGATCATAGTATGGACACAGTCACAATATGTGGATGATTGAATTATCTGCAGCTTCACAAAGATCAAGTTCAATTAAAAGACTTGAGTAGAGACCATTGCTCCAAACAGTGAGATATGATGACTGTTTTTAGTGCTGAATGGATAGAGAATTATTCAGTGAAGAAGTACTGTTGAGAAACTATGATGAGTAGATGATTGGAGATGGTACCAGAAGCAGATTATGAAGCAGAGACAGTTATTACATTTGTGACAAAGAAGTACTTCCTAGGATTTGAAATATCAGCAGAAATAAGTTCATAATGGGTTTGGATTCATAAAGTAATTAAAATTAAAGCTAATAAGCGATCAATAAATAAAAACATCTAAAGGAGTATGAAAAATTGTGAATAAAGAAAAAAAGAGAGCAATTGTATAATGCTCAATTACAAGAAATGGCTGAAAGAGATGAAGATGATCCATCAAGGCCGACGCTCAATGAAAGATGTGAAAATAATAAACTTAATGGGATCAATGTTTTAACAAGTGCATTGGTGAGTGATGGCATGGAAACTGACAGAAACAAGCATCTAACACCGCATCGCATGAACTGCTATTGGGTCGACCCTTGCAAGAAACCACATGAAACTTTGCATAAAACTTTGCATATAATCTCACCTATAACCTTGCACATAACTTCTTGATATGGTTTGCAAAGATGTCGAATGCAGTAGGAACTTTTATGAAGAAACAATTAATTGCCATGTGCAAAGCGGTATCTGTGCAGGAAACCAGAAAGCAGCCATGTGAGAGAGCAGTGATACAAGGTCCAATTGGCCTAGGTCAGGGGTCGGCAACCCAAAATGTTGAAAGAGCCATATTGGACCAAAAAAACAAAAACAAATATGTCTGGAGCCGCAAAAAATTAAAAGCCTTATATAAGCCTTATAATGATGGCAACACATGCTGTATGTATTTATATTAGCTATATTAGCCTACTATAAAAATGACTTCGCTGGCTACAAATACATACTGAGCCTTCATGATTAAATGTTCATTTCCCTGCAGTGCATCCTGTAGAGAATGACGCGCCACGTGACTACTCTGTTGTACGATGCCGTCTCAAGTTTAACTTAATTACAGTATATTAATGAATTATGTTTAATGATCAAGTTTAACTTAATTACAATATTAATGCATTATGTTTAATTATCAAGATTAACTTCATTACAATATTAATGCATTATGTTTAATTATCAAGTTTAACTTCATTACAATATTAATGCATTATGTTTAATTATCAAGTTTAACTTCATTACAATATTAATGCATTATGTTTAATTATCAAGTTTAACTTCATTACAATATTATTGCATTATGCTTAATTATCAAGTTTAACTTCATTACAATATTAATGAATTATGTTTAATGATCAAGTTTAACTTCATTACAATATTATTGCATTATGTTTTGCTTTGATGAAATTAAAGAAATGCAATAAAGAAATCAGATTTTTTAATGTTTTTTTTTTTATTTTCAGGATTCCAAAAAACAACATCAAAATTAACGTGCACAACGTGCCCCTTATCTGGGCAACAAGCAGTGCAATAAAACGCAGCCTGCCATTTCCATTTCAAGATCAGCTCGAGTCATTCCTGGGAATGTGCTCAACCAACACAATCTCACGGCAATTCGTAACTTTTTCATTTAGTGGCTAATTCGTATGAATTCGTACGATCTAATTCGTACAATTTAGTACGATTTGCTTTTCCCCCAATGACGGTTGGGGTTAGGGGTTTGCATATCAACGATCGCACCTTGTAAATAATCACCGTTGAGTGAGTGATCGGGATGGGCTTCTTTGAATTCTCTCAGGGAGGGAAGATGAGAAAGCGTGCCCCGCTGTACCTCTTTGGCAAAGACAGCTTGCGCTCCATGGCGCACCACACAGCCGCCGGTTTGTTTACAACAGCTACCTGCCTAGCATCCCGCCCTGCTGATAGAAACGTGTGTCGCAGGCTATGACGCAAATCTTCGTTGACCGAAATGTTGAAATTAAATATTCTACACACTTTTACAGCATTGGAAAACGTTAAGATTGTTTGTCCTCCTATAGAAACCATATTAAAACAAAAAATATATTTTCCTCCCTCATCGTTTTCCATTTTCAAACATTTTTTGAAAAAGTTCCAGGGAGCCACTAGGGCAGCGCTAAAGAGCCGCATGCGGCTCTAGAGCCGCGGGTTGCCGACCCCTGGTTTAGAACAAGGGTCCCATATAATTTTTGCATGATTTAGAGTTTTAAAAAAAATGTCCTCTTCTGTGTTTCTTGATCGCTGGATTCAGGCGATATTTGCTAAAAACGTCAAGCTGTCTGTCACGAGTTAAGTTACTATTAGACGCCAAATGCACAAATCCCGTTTGAGACTCACCGTTACCAACACAGATCAGATGCGAATCATAACTTTCTCCACCGGCCGCTCTCACTGTAGATTCAAACAGCGCCATGCTAGAGTCAAAACCCAGTCCTTCCTCAGCAAAAGATGACAAAACTCCGCCATCTGTCACACTCAACAGCGCTGCCGCAGAGCTCAACCCGCCGACTGCAACATCCTTCGTCCGCCCGAGGCACTCCGGCCCTCCCTCACTCCCGCCAGCAATCACACACAATGTAACTACGTCTGATCCGCCAGCCATGAGAAATCCATCATCCACCCGGTGAGTCCCGGGTCCAGGGTTCGGTTGAATGTCCCCGGCCATCAGTAGACTCTGTTTAGGCGGCATAGTTTATTACTTTTTCTTAAGTATGTGCGACCTTTTTGAGGCAAAACGGATTGGCCATTTTTTAAAATTGTTCCATAGATGGTATGTTGGCTCCATATATTGGTGAAGGTAGCGTTTTGACCACGTTGATCTTTATAGCTGTTTTGATTTGAATAATATCTGCGCAAGGAAAGTAGGATTAAAATAAGGGTATAACACAGTGCTGTCATTCTTTGGACAACACCTCACAATGTGATCCGCTGGTGCCCGTTTCTTTTACTTATACCAATGTTGAAAATGCGACTGTTAATTGAGAAAACAGGCTTAGTAATATTGTTTACAGTCCCAGCTGCACACGTCCCTACTTGCTGCTTGTCCGCCATCTTCATCCGGAGCACGATATAGCTAAGTGAAAGCGCGTCTGTAAGAAAGAAATTAGTGCCAAATTCGGGGGAGCTGGATGTCTGAAACACACAAATACATTGGCCCAGCTTGGACAGAAGAAAGTGTCTGTATGCCTGAGATATTCAATATTACAATGGCTCATCTCTTAGACTCAGTTGTTTACATGACGCTGGTGTAAGTCTAATGATCCGCCATTACGGGAAGCGCCACCTGGTGGCGGCTGGGTGTACTGTAGCTAAAGCGGTTATCTGCTGCAGTCGGTGTTGAAAACTGATTAATTAAATCAGATCTTTTGTAAATTTAGGTAAATATCTTGGCGCCTGAGTATGTATCGCGGTCAGAAATAACACTATAAATAGGCATATATTTTGTCCCACCACTAATCCACAACTTAACAAACTAAAACGAAAGTCACACAATAATTTCAAGCACTCTTGGGGCCGCCCCCTGTTGGCCACGGGGCCCTAAGCAGGCCCAGAAAATAGCCTGATTGCAGTAAAGTCAGAGAAGATAGACTCTAGAGGAGGAGAGGAGCAGAACAGGAAAAGACAGACTAGGAAAAGAAAGGGCAGGACAAGAGACAGAGCCCGAGTTTTCCACCTATTTTGTATCTTTCTTGACCATGTGACTAAAGCCCAAATACTGAGACATTCAAACTGACCAATCAAAATGACCACACCATAAAACCCCCAAAGTCCACACACCAGGCCCTAGTCTTATAAGTATCTGCCTTTGTAGTCAGTATGGACCTTCTTGAGTCAAAAAGACATGTTTTGTCATATAAACAAATGCATATGATAATTTAGCCTCTTACACGTGCAATAAAACAAACTATACTTTTTTCACAAGGGCATTTAGTGTTGAAAGAGTCAGCTTTATGATCCAAAGGTTGCAGGTTCGAAACCCTACAATGCAAGAAATTGTTGAGGATGTGTGTGTCCATTTCTGTGTGTACAGTTGTTTACGTTAAATGCAGTAGCCAAATTCTGAGCATGAGCAAACTAGTTACTTACTACTGATTTATTCACAATTATTACAGAAATATACCACTAGTATACTCACGAGTTCACTGGCAGTACAAAGGAAAAATCTCATTGTAGACTACTACTACTGTTACACTTATAGTACACGGAACACATTCGTTTATATCCTAAAAATGAGCCAATTTCTCTCAGCACAAGTACACTATTAGTGTAGGTGTTAACACAAGATGTATGATTAAACTATACGTTTACATTACTTAAGAACACTTAATAGAATTACCTCAAAGTATACTTCTTTTTTTGTAATGTCATTCCATCAGCTGAGAACATTAAAGCTGAAAGTCCAATTTACGGATCGGATTATTTCAAAACATCAATAAAAATGCGAGCTCGCATTCTGAGGCTCTCCAGAAAGGCTCTGCGAATGTAACGGGCTGGGACTCCCTGAGGCACGAGGACCTGAGACACGGTGGTGCCCTTATCAGTCCTCCGTTGCTGATTCAATCGAACCTGCAGGTTGTAGTATCGATGATTGTTGAGGTTTACGGGACTCTGCATATCAATATGGACAGCGGGAGCATATATCAGATCAGAGCGAGCCTCGTCCACCAGATACCCATTGTCCCAGTGACTGATTAAGTTTTCCACCTCGTGTCTCAATTCACTACCATCAGTGATGTCACTGGAAGCTGGCTCAGCAGAAAAGGTGGTTATTATCTTGTTGTCTTTGTCCACCCTTGTGCATGTCAAAACTTCCATGAGGTTGCTTTCAGGGGTTCTCCTGCTGAGATGTGTATCAGTGACGTAGGAGCACTCTGCTGGTTTAACAGGCCCACAGTAATCATATTCTGTGTCTGAGGTCCAGCACCAGTGGTAACTTTTGTCATGCAAGTCACAGGAGTGATCTGAATGACAGGGCTTGCCTTTATAGGTTACATCCACCTCTGGAGAGCAGTAGTCCCAGCCAGTAAAATCTATAGCAGTATGGCACCAGTAGTAATCTTTACTCTCATAATACTGACATTCATCAATGCACACCTTATTTTCATAAGTCCAGTGGTGGAACATCTTTGGCTCCACGAGCCCACAGTAACCCCAGCCACCCTCCACTGCACACCACTTGTACTTGTTATTGTGCTTTCCACATGGGCTGTCTTCTTTACATGGCCTGTTCATGTAATCTGTGTTTTCAGCAGGTGAACAGTAATCCAATACCTGTTCAACCGTACACTGATAGTAGCTTTCAAGTCTTTGTTTACAGTTGTCGGAACATAGCGCACCTGTTTGAGACCCATAATAGTTCTTGTCAGCACTTACCAGCCCACAGTATCCCCACTGGAATGCAAAACCAATAATATAGCACCAATAGTAGTCATATCCTCGCTTCTTGCACCTATGGACAGCACCACACTGCCTGCCCCGGTAGTCTGTGTTTTCTTTAGGTGAACAGTACATTGTCTGGGACTGTCCATCTTTATCGATAGTCTTGCACTTGTACTCGCCCCAATAGTCCTTGCAGTCTTCAATACAACGTGTTCCTTGATGAGTCCAGAAGGTTTGCCCAGCACTCGATGAACAGAAGACGAGGAGCAAAACAAGGGGAGTGTTCAGATGCTTCATTCTTTCTGTAAAGAGGAGAATGAAGTGAATAGAGGCAACATGCTGTGATAACTTTATTCAGGCTCTTTTACCTGTGGTGAGTAGCACATATATACAGGGTACAAACTACGGGGGAGCTGGGCTCCCCTAAATTTACATTTAGTCATTTAGCAGATGCTTTTATCCAAAGCGACTTACAAATGAGGACAAGGAAGCAATTTACACAACTATAAGAGCAACAATGAATAAGTGCTATAGGAAAGTATTACTTATTTAAATTTTTTTTTTTTGAGTACAGTTAGTGGTATATCCAGAGAGGGAATTGCAGATTAGGAAGTGAAGTGGAGACTAAATAGTTGAGTTTTTAGTCTCTTTACACGCCTGAAACTTGCCTACAGCACTTATTCATTGTTGCTCTTATAGTTGTGTAAATTGCTTCCTTGTCCTCATTTGTAAGTCGCTTTGGATAAAAGCGTCTGCTAAAAGACAAAAAGTAAATGTAATGTACTTCAGCCCGGTTCAAGGCAACTGTACATTGTGCGAGTACGCCCTAAGTCTTCGTTGGTGCACTGCTGCATCTTTCCAGTCACCAAAAAACGCTGATTCATTATCACCTTCATTTCTGCAGTGAAGGCATTGTTTAGTAGAGTGTGAGAAGTTATGGCATTTTTGACTAGATTAGTTACAGAAAGAATGCCTTCATGATGAAATGTTTTAGCAACTCCCTGTCAACATATAATTGCAACACATTTTTTTGTTCTTGAAAGATGCATGGTGTCCTCCTTTCTGCTGCCATCCTGTTACTCTTAACTAGGTTAAGATACATCCCAAACACCTTTTAATTTGAACCTTTATAAATTGCACTTAATCTTAAGTCTAGAAATAAAAGTAAAATTAAGTCATTCTTAGAATTTTGACACACTTAAGAGTAAAATTTTACTCTGAGAAGCTTTATACATACGGCCCCTGTTGTTTAAGCTGCTGTTGTTTGTGCACGTAATAATACATTCCTCATATTATATTTTCAAGGGTCAAATAAAGCTACTAATGGGAAAACACGTGTGAACCGAAACTGTCATGGTGTTTTGTTCTGTCGTATTCAAAAGGAGACCAAGTGCAAGGGAATAAATTAACAGTTTATTAAATAAAAGGCAGATAAAAGGTTCAATTCTTCAGGGAGATGCAAAGAGTCACTTAAATGCAAAAAATAGAACAAAGGGAAACAGTTGTATAGAATAGGACAGACCTCAGGCAGGCGAGCAGATGGATAGCCTTCACTCAAGCGCAGAATGTGGGCAGAGCAGAGGTGAGCTAATGCACAGTGGGGCAAACAAATAACAGGTTGAGACAGGACGAGACGAAATCCACAAGTGTCTATGATTTTTAAAATAGGTAAGACCAGTAGCTCAAGCAGCTTACTGACATACAACAATTATCAAGCACAGAACAAGGGAGAAGGGGAGATTAAATAGCCAACAATCAGGGAAGAGGGAGAACAGGTGAGTGAAATAGGAACGGGGCACAGGGGAATTGGTAGAAGGTGTGCAAGTGCACACTAATAGGCAGACACAAGAGGGAGACAGAGGAAACAAAAAACCCTGACAGTTCATTTGGCCTGCTTTGTGATTTTAGTTACAAGTATATAAATATTTGTTTTATAATTGTAAATTTTTTGTTTATACATTGCCGTTTAGGGACAAGGGTCATGTGTGTCTTTTAGGCCCCTGTGGCAAGGGACTCTCAACAACAAAGGCTGCACTTACACTGCATGGTTCAAGTGATTACATTTTTCTACCATGTTGCACAGATCGGATATGGCCCATGTACATGTAAGTAGAAAGAAATCACATGGAATCCGATTTACTCAAATTAAATTCAGGTCTTGTTCATATGTGGAAGTTTTATCCGATAGATAAAATTGGGTAGATCAGAATTTTACCTGTCAATACCCAAGAGCCAGTTTCTGTGCCCGATGATCGGGTTGTCTTGGTCCTAACCTTCGACCACAACCCATTCCACAATGCACCAGCCACTTACAACTCCCCTTGTAGATAGTGGACCCGCAGGAGGATGGTCCGCAGGAGGATCACAAAGGGTTTTTAAATTGCCATTAGTCTGACCTGTCACCATAGACCCTTTTGCCTTGGGAGACCCTACCAGAGGCATTAGCCCCCGACAACATAGCTCTTAGGATCATTCAGGCACTCGAACCCCTGCACCATGATAAGGTGGCGGTCCATGGAGGGTGCTATGGGAGTATGGGGTCAGAGGCTCTTTGTTAAGGGCTGTCTCGTCCCTGTATGAACACAGCAGGAGTTTGGTTAACATTGCCGGCAGTAAGTCAGACTTGTTTCCAGTGCTTGTTGGCCCAGGCAGGGCTGCCCTGTGTCACCAACTCTGTTCAAAATTTTTATAGACAGAATTTCAAAGAGTAGCCTTGGGCTGGAGGGGGTCTGGTTCGGGGACCATAGGATTTAATCTGTTTTTTACAGACAATGTTGTTCTGTTGGCTTCTCGAATATGGACCTTCAGCATGCACTGGGGTGGTTTGCTGCCGAGTGTGATGCGGCTGGGATGAGAATCAGCGCCTTCAATTCCGAGGCCATGCTGCTCCACTGGAAAAAGGGGTTTACCATCTCCAGGTTGGAGAAAAGTCCTTACCCCAGGTGGAGGAGTTCAAGTATCTCAGGGTTTTGTTCAAGAGTGAGGGATGGATGGAGCGTTAGATTGACAGGCGGATTGGTGCAACAGCAGCAATAATGCGGTCGATGTACCGGTCCGTTGTGGTAAAGAAGGAGCTGAGCCAAAAGGCAAAGCTCTTGATTTATCGGTTATTCTACGTTCCTACTCTCACCTATGGTCATGAACTTTGGGTCATGAGCAGAAGGACAAGATCTCGGATACAAGCGGCTGAAATGAGTTTCTATCATAGGGTGGCAGGGTGCACCCTTATAGACAGGATGAGGAGCTCTGACACCCGGGAGGAGTTAAAAGTGTATGTACCCAGGCTTATTTAGAGGGCTGAGATGTTAAGATGTTACAGAGGACTTATTTTATTTCTTTGTTCCAACTTTCAAGTGGTCTATAGTCTACGTTTGTTACGAATAAATTATATTAAAACATATGACAAATGACTCATTCTTGAAAAAATGCATTAGAGCTGTGTGCATGAGCACATTTGAATAATGTCGGGCTGTAAACGAGTTCGGGCTTTATAAAGCTTTCAATCAAAATGTACCTGTCGGACTCGGAACCTATCGGGTATAATTCCCGCTGCTGTACCGTGGGAGCCGGCCAGATTTCTTACGGTGTGGGAGTAAATATCTGAATAAATCGCGGGAGAGATGTGTGTGTGTGTGTGTGTGTGTTTGTGTAAGAGAGAGAGAGAGATGCTGTGCGTCGCTTGGCGCTCTCTCTCTCTCTCTCTCTCTCTTTCTGACCGCGAGCCTAAGGTCGCATAGAAGGTATTCAGTTTCTGAATGGTTTAGGTTCAAGCCAAAACAGTTTGGTGACGCTGTCTGAGCCTTACGTCATAATTTTTTTATTACGCTGGTAATACCGTATACCGGGGTAAAATATGGAGGCGGTTTGACGTTATCAAAATTTGGATACCGCCCAAGCCTAATTCATATATACAGAAAAACTTAAACAGAAACAAATATATACTCACATCAACAGGTTTGTTGAGACCTTTCACATAGACAGGCACATCTGTGGCTCAGGTTTTAGATTTTCTGTTCACACACACACACACACACACACACACACACACACACACACACACACACACACACACACACACACAAACACACACACACAAAAGAACACAGACATTTTATTGAGAACAAAGAAGTTTTGCTGTTATATGCACATCTTTGCATTTGCTCCATACCCAGCTCCTAAAATGTATGAAGGTTATGCATTTCATAGGTTATAAATTGATTTGTCAACAGTGTTCTGAGAAAATTTCTCAGTCTCAGGTTGAAAAGGCTTATTATAAGCTTAAAACGCTTAATGTCTAAGAAATAGCCTGCTAGAAGTGATTTTGTTAATAGTTTTTTGACAATAGTGTGTAGATTCATAATCACGCTGCTGCTTCTTCTATATTGTGTAGAATTACAACTAACATCACTGAAATTATTTCCTGAAGTTTAAAGCATGTTCAGAGTCATTCATTCATTTTCTTGTCGGCTTAGTCCCTTTATTAATCTGGGGTCGCCACAGCAGAATGAACCACCAACCTATCCAGCAGGTTTTTTACGCAGCGGATGCCCTTCCAGCCGCAACCCATCTATGGGAAACATCCACAAACACTCATTCACACTCATACACCACAGACAATTTAGTCTACCCAATTCACCTGTACCACATGTCTTTGGACTGTGGGGGAAACCGGAGCACCCGGATGAAAACCCACGCGAACGCTGGAAGAACATGCAAACTCCACACAGAAATGCCAACAGAGCCGAGGATCGAACCAGCGACCTTCTTGCTGTGAGGCAACAGCACTACCTACTGCGCCACTGCTTCGCCCATGGTCAGAGTCATCCTCACATATTGGAATTTTGGAAACATTTAAAAAATATTTTTGTTTCCTAAAGATTTTGAGATGAGCCAATGAGATTAGGTAATGTCACACCACAATAGCAAACTTGCTCATGAGAACAATACTATGGAAGCGTATGAGTAGCGTAATTCAATTCAAAATGTAATATGCAAAATGGCAATGCAATATGTTAAATGGCAATGTATTTCTGTATTTGAATTTGCATTTTCCAAGACATATGAGCAATGTTTGGTGCAGAATGAAAATGTAAATTAAATTACATTGTTTGCATTTCTCATTTCAAACACTGTTTTAATATGTAAATTGTATCCACATTTTAAAGCTTCATAAGTAGCAAAATTAAATTGAAAATGCTATACACAAACTGAATTTGATGTGAATAAAGTACAAGCAGAAACTGTAGCAAATTGATCATTTAAATGTAATTTGTCCTAAATGCATTTACATTCGCGTCTAGGAAACGCAGGATTACATTTTCAGCATAACAGCATGGGATGTGTGTAGCAAAATTCATTTTGAAATGTAATACGCAAAACGATAATGCAATATGTAAATGGCAGTGTATTTCTGTATTTCAGTTAGCATTTTCCAAGACATATGTGCAATGTTTGCTGCAGAATGAAAATGAAAATGAAAAAAACATAATGCATTTTCATTTAACACATCGCGACGAATGAAAGCCGATTTGAAATTGAAAATGCATTCTGGCCTGGCCACGCCCACAGACGGCCCCATTGCTGCTAGGCGGGTTTTAGGTTATGTCGTCACAGCTGCAGCGAGGACTATTTGGGACATTTGGCAGCATAAACATGGCGAAGTCTGTTCCTCAGCGGCTTCGTGAAACTGCACGAGCCCTCGAGCGTGAACTGGGAAATACTTTAGAAAACCAATCACCTCCTAGCTCAGTAAACTTGGCTTAAGGTTTGATATTTGCGCACGCAGTTTTAAGGATCATCTGCGATTTACATCAACAGAAACAAAACGCACAGTAACGCAAAGCAGAAAAAAAATTCTAGAAGATTCCAATAAATTGTTAGAGGCCAGACTGATTTAATACAGGTAGCAAAGCTACTATACCTCTAACTATATGGTACATACAATGCAGAAATAGGCAATAGCGCTTGTCATAAGCATACAGTACACATCAGCTAAAGCCCCTTTAGGTTCTGTCGATGTAATTTGCAGATGATCCCAAAAACTGCGTGCGCAAATATCAAACCTTAAGCCAAGTTTACTGAGCTAGGAGGTGATTGGTTTTCCCAATTCCCAGTATTTCCCAGTTCACGCTCGAGGGCTCGTGCAGCTTCACAAAGCCGCTGAGGAACAGACTTCGCCATGTTTATGCTGCCAAATGTCCCAAATAGTCCTCGCTGCAGCTGTGACGACATAACCTAAAACCCGCCTAGCAGCAATGGGGCCGTCTGTGGGCGTGGCCAGGCCAGAATGCATTTTCAATTTCAAATCGGCTTTCATTCGTCGCGATGTGTTAAATGAAAATGCATTATGTTTTTTTCATTTTCATTTTCATTCTGCAGCAAACATTGCACATATGTCTTGGAAAATGCTAACTGAAATACAGAAATACACTGCCATTTACATATTGCATTATCGTTTTGCGTATTACATTTCAAAATGAATTTTGCTACACACATCCCATGCTGTTATGCTGAAAATGTAATCCTGCGTTTCCTAGACGCGAATGTAAATGCATTTAGGACAAATAACATTTAAATGATCAATTTGCTACAGTTTCTGCTTGTACTTTATTCACATCAAATTCAGTTTGTGTATAGCATTTTCAATTTAATTTTGCTACTTATGAAGCTTTAAAATGTGGATACAATTTACATATTAAAACAGTGTTTGAAATGAGAAATGCAAACAATGTAATTTAATTTACATTTTCATTCTGCACCAAACATTGCTCATATGTCTTGGAAAATGCAAATTCAAATACAGAAATACATTGCCATTTAACATATTGCATTGCCATTTTGCATATTACATTTTGAATTGAATTATGCTACTCATACGCTTCCATACAATACTGCTATAGAACAACAGGTTTTTGTTCTCAAAGGCCACTGTGAATACATCAATAAAGCAAGCTACATAAAGAATTTTACTGAAAGTTTCAAAGCCAAATCAGGTAATGTAATCTAGCATGCCCAGATTACCTTTATATTCTGCAAATATACATTCTCAAGCATTTTTTCATCAACATTTCAACATCAACTATTGTTACCCATCATAAACATGTATTCTGTCTAATCAAAACCTCTGCTCTAATGCTTCTGATAAAACCACGATTTCCAGGCTGTCCATAAAACTCTTGCTTAGGCTTAATTAAACTGAACTTGTATTTAAATGTAAAGTCAAACCTGAGGATATCATGAATCCAGACAACAAATGGAGTTTCCTGGTGGATATTAAAGATGTAATGAATGGCATGGAATGTCTGCTACAGCCTATTCGCTTAGGCTTAAATAACAGTGCTCATGTTGATGAGGATGTACTGTATGTGAACCAATCAGAAAAGATCTGGACAGACATCAGCTCTCTGTTTCTAGCAAATCACATGATCTCCAGGAAAATAGCTGGAGAATAAAGGGAATGGAGGGGGCTGGACAAATGTGAAAGACTGAAGAGGTACGTGTTACAAATCTAAATGAGTCTTTTTCTTCTGTTGAACACAAAAGAAGATATTACGAAGACTGTACAGTGAGTGGCTGCTTGGGCTGGGCGATGCAGCAAAAAATAAAAAAATAAATCAACTGTTTCATATCATTAATTTCATATAGATAACTATTTAATATTTTTTAACAATCTATTTAGGAATAATAAGATTTTTTATTTATTTTATTTTATTTTATTTAACAACTTTATTTTAATTTACCAACATAAATAAGGCAAATATATATCAATAAATTTTATATATATATATATATATATATATATATATATATATATATATATATATATATATATATATATATATATATATATATATCGATACTGTAGCAGAGCCCATCCGATTGATGGCCGAAACTTTACTGATGTTTCAAGAAGCTTTATTAACGTTCCTTTTCTTCTGAAATCACTGTAAGAGCTGAGCAAACCAATACAAAAATATACATCAGCATTCTTAGATGTTTTCACAAAATATGTATTTCTAACTAACAGTATGTAATACCACAAACCTTATGCCTTTTCGGGGGGTTGCTGAATAAACTTATAAACAGTCCTTTTTTAGTATGAGCTCTGTTAAATCGTCATGAAACGTCCGCTATGGGGTATATGCCGAAGCATGCTAATAAGACTTTTAATTTGCCAGTAACCTGGGTTAAGCGCTTCCGGCAAATTAAATGCCAATTCAAAATCAGGTGCGTTTAAGGTCCGTTTTCTTTAAAAATCTGCGATCTCCACTACTTGTGTGATATCCGATTTAAAGTGGGTCTCAGATTGTACAAGAAGCACTGCATTAAATTACATTTCCCCCACCATGTCTTTATTATATGAGCATTTACTTTACCCCAGTATATTCAATGGAGCTTCTGCGTTAGCCTGCCGATTCTGACGGGCGCGTGCAAGTAAACGGCATTTTTGTCTCGTTTTACGCTTGAGCAACCAAATAAATGCTAAAGTTTATTTAACTGAATGTATTTTAATGACATTACAACATCGATGCTGTATAAGGAACCTTATTAAATGGAAAAAAGTTCACAAAAACAGGTCACCGGAAGTGCATCAGCATGGGAACAGCACTAGCTCGGCATATACCCTATTCATACTGCTCTCTTCATTTCTTTTTAGCTCTGAAAAACGGATTTCTTGTCAAAATAAAAGTCCCCCATGAACAATAGAAATAAATTGATCTTTAAACATGAAGAAATGTAAGATAACTCTTACTAAAGTCTGTTACACATACTGTTTTATCGGCCCAGCCCTAGTGGCAGCCACTGATTTTCATTGTATTTTTCCAATTTTTCACAGAGAGGTGGTTACTCGTTAGACCAAAATTCTTTCAAATGTATTACGAGTGTGTTATAAAATGTTAAACTTATAATGGTTTAGAGCCACTTGAGGGTGAGTAAACAATGACATTTTCTGTAAACTCTAAAAATTACATATTTTGGTACTGACTATACCCTATACCTTTTTACTAAATCATCAATAGCAGTGATTTGAACATTAAGAGCCCTGTTGCTATTTTCAGACCAGCAAAAGAGTATTTTTCACATTTTGCGCCAGGTTGTTTAAATAGCAAATCCATTTGCACCACTTTGTGGACTCGGGTGTGCTGGCCTGAAAAGGAAGTGTGTTAAGGCGCATTGTTTAAGGAACTGAAATAGACTACGCTTTGACCCGCCCCGTTTTATACCCGCCCATTCCCGCTAACGGACGGGGGGGAGAACAAAACTGAAAACCTCCCAGCTATACAGTGTCCAGACAGCCTATAACAAGCTGTCTGTATAAACACACACACACAGAGAGAGAGAGAGAAAGAGAGAGTGAGGGACAGCACAAAGCTCTCTGTCTCTCATTCGCACACACATAGACAGCAACAAACAAGCTAAACGCAACATCATGCTGTCCCATTCGCACATACATATGCCTGCTCCGAATTCGGAAGCGATATTGTTAGACCGCCCGCTCCCGTCGTATTAGAACAGTATTTAGAAATAGTTTTGAAACAAATCTTGATTACAAAACTGCTCATATCATCTTAACACTACTAAAGAATTGCAAAAAAATGAAAACCACATATTGTAACGACAGTGAGGTCTGTTCTAAAATTTGCAAATCATACCAATTTATTTTACAATTTTATTTTACTTTATTATACAACTAGTTCTGTCTAGTTATTCAAATTAATTTATCATCTGCTTTAATTTAGAGATGATCCCCACCTGGGAAGGTCCAGTTCTACTTCTTTTGCCTTCTCTCCTTTTGCAAACCTTGTAAAATCAGGTTTCTAGGGATTAATTTGGAGAGTGCACCTTTTCTATCAGATCTGTTACATCAAGTCAAGTCAAGCTTTATTGTCATTTTGCTAAATGTGTGTACATAAAGTGTAATGAAATGTGTATCATGGGACCACAGTGTTGTATACTAGTTAAATATGCAACAATATGGTTCAAGAAAAATTCTTCGGAACCTATACAAATTTTAATATCGGGCTTGACTGTATACTATAAATCAGGGGTGTCCAACCTCTGTCCTGTAGGGCCTGTGTCTTGGAGTGTTTAGCTCCAACCCTAATCAAACACACCTGAACCAACATCCACATCCACATCCACGTGCCACATCCACTTCGATTATAGAGCCAGTGCTAGAGCCAATCATGGGGGTGATTGGGAGGCCATGATCGATAGGGGCTGATGGAGGGACTTTGACCAGGACACCAGAGTTACACTCCTACTCTTTACGAGAAGTGCCATGGGAATTTTAATGACCGCAGAGAGTCAGGACCTCGGTTTAATGTCTCAAACGAAAGACGGCGCCCACTAACAGTATGGTTTCCCCTTCACTTTACTGGGGCATTAGGACTCACATAGACCACAGGTTGAGCGCCCCCTGCTGGCTTCTCTAACACCACTTCCAACAGCAGCCTGGTTTTCCCATGTGGTCTCCCATCCAGATACTGATCAGGCTCAGCCCTGCTTAGCTTCAGTGAGTAATCAGTCTTGGGCTGCAGGATGATATGGCTGTGGCATGAGTGAATGAGCTGAGATGAAGTAAAGGAACAGCATTTTTATGTAAGAGTCTTTCTGTTCTAGATGAATAAGAGCTAGATGGAGAGTGATGGATATTGCATACTATGCAAACTGGAAAGGGTCCAGTGTGGTTGGGAAACTGGAAGGGATGTGAGGCATAAATAAATTCTCAAAGCCCTTCATAGCGTTTGGGTCAGTGCTATGAAACCAAAGTCACACAGACAGGACACTAAACACAGCTTTAATTAAAAGTTTTATTAGAAATTCATACAGCAAAAACATACATAAATGGAGTTAACTTTTTAGGTTCAGCGGTGGAACCAAGCCTCACTTTGTCTCCTTAACCAATCACCTACTCCCTTAAACTTATTTAAGGAAAACCATCCCTAGCACTGTTCTTCTTGTTCTTTTGACCCCATCCTCCCTCCCTCCATTTCCTCGCTTCCCATTCACAATGCTTTAACCCTCTT
The DNA here is from genome assembly GCF_052040795.2 of Danio rerio. NCBI lineage: Eukaryota > Metazoa > Chordata > Actinopteri > Cypriniformes > Danionidae > Danio > Danio rerio. The sequence continues at coordinate 5,181,639 of NC_141023.1, forward strand.
CACTCTTATATATAGGTTGTATCGGGGGGTTCAATCACTCTGCCAAAATATTACAGAGAGAGTACCCCTACTCTAAGTCTCTGGGCATAATCGTAGAACGCCCGATCAACCCACCTGTTCACCAGTCATCCTCATACTCCCCTTTCCCGTCATCCCACTGTTCTCCTACCATCCCTTTCATCCCTACAGTAAAGTCTAGCTCAAAGTGTGGTGTGGTCCATGCTGGTGAAATAGCTGTTGCAGTTGACAGGAAAGTTAAGCGGTCAAGCTTCTTGTTTTTCACAAATAAGCAAGTTTAATTTATTCCATGATCTGTGTAAAAACAACTATTTTGGTTTACTCAATGTGGACAAACAGCTTTTGGAGAGTTTCAATCAGTCTGCAATGGTTTGGCATCTTGCAAGGTCAATGAATGCTGGAAATCAGGGAAGCAAATCTAAGCAAAACTTGTTTTAGTAAAGTCAGAATTATACTGCTATGCATGCAGTCTATGTAAAAAATTTTGTTGTCTTTATTTGAGCTGTGTTACAAGCTAAATGTAGCTAAAGGTGTACCCTGTCTACCATAGGTTACTGCAGGGGTCACCAAACTTGTTCCTGGAGGGCCGGTGTCCTACATATTTTAGCTCCAACCCTAATCAAACACACCTGAACAAGCTAATCAAGGTCTTACTAGGTATACTTGAAACATCCAGGCTGGTGTGTTAAAGCAAGTTGGAGCTAAACCCTGCAGGGACACCGGCCCTCCAGGACTGGGATTGGTGACCCCTGGGTTACTGTATTGCAAATGTTTCCAACTTATGGACCTAGCACTGATTTAGTCTTGTAACATCAATAAAAACCCGAGCTTGTCTCCTGAAGCTTTCGATAAAGGCTCTGCGAATGTAACGCGCTGGGACTCCTCGAGGCACAATGGCCTGAGACACGGTGGTGCTTTCACCAGGCCTCCGTGGCCGATTCAGCTGGACTTGCAGGTTGTAGTATCTCTGATTGTTGCGGTTTATGTTTCCCTGCATATCAATACGGACGTTAGCGGAGTGCATCAGATTGGACGATGCATGCTCCACCAGATTGTCATTGTCCCAGAAGCTGATTAAGTTTTCGATTTCTTCACTATGTTGCCTTCCATCAGTGAATGCATTAGGTGCTGGCACAGCAGAAAAGGTGGTCGTTATCTTATTTCCTGAGTCCACTTTTCTGCATATCACAATTCTTTCGGGATTATTTGCGTCGGCTCTCTTGCTGCGATGTTTGGAGTCAATGTAAGTGCACTCTTCAGGTTCAATGGGCCCACAGTAATCATAATCTTTATCTGAGGTCCAGCACCAGTTGTAACCATAGCCATGTAAGCCACAGGAGTGATCTGAGCGACATGGTGTGCCTTTATAAGTTACATCCACCTCTGGAGAGCAGTAGTCCCAGCTATTTTCAATGTGGCACCAGTAGTAATCATTTTTCTGGTAATACTGACATCTGTCAATGCAAACGTAATGATACTTAGATCGGTGGAGGAACATCTTTGGCTCTACGAGCCCACAGTAACCCCAGTCACCCGCCACTGCACACCACTTGTAGTCATTAGTGCGCTTTTCACACGGGCTGTCTGCTTTACACTGTCTGTTCATGTAATCTGTGTTATTATTAGGTGAACAGTAATCCCATCCCTCTTCAGTATTGCACCAATAGTAGGATTGACCTCTCTGTTCACAGTAATCAAAGCACTGTGCGCCTGTGTATGATCCATAATGGATCAGGCCGTCCATCACGAGTCCACAGTATCCCCATTGAATTAAACCAATTTTGCATGAATAGTAGTCGTTTCCAGTTTTCTCACACCTTCCACTGCACTGCCTGCCCCAGTAGTCTACGCCTGTTTTAGGCGAACAGTACATGGTCTGGCACTGTCCATCTTTATCAATAGTCTTGCACTTGTACTCGCCCCAGTAGACTTTGCAGTCTTCAATACAACGGGTTCCTAGATGAGTCCAGAAAGTTTTCCCAGCACTCGATGAACAGAAGACGAGGAGCAAAAGAAGAGAGACGTTCAGACGCTCCATTTCTTCTGTCAAGAGGAGAGTGAAGTGAATAAAAGCATCATGCTGTAAAAACAATCTCATTTTTTCTAGCACTTCGTACTGAACTCTAAACATTACAATAAGGAAGTTATTTCAGGTGAGCTCTAAATTCCACTATGAAAATTAATATTTTATTGATATTTCTTACATTTTATGTACATCAAAAGAATATCTAAATGTGAATTGGAAAGTAAATACCTAGAGTAATATCGTTACATTTGATTGTCAGCCATACATACACAAAATACTTTGTTTTTGAAGATGAGATATTGAAATCTTGGGATATTTATTACCTCCTTTTTTAGGTGAAATATATGTTGAGTTGCCAGATTTCCACTGTTCTACCCATAATTATTTCAAGAGTTCACACTTAGCTGATGATTGATTATAAAGCTTGTTTGGCATGCTGTCCCAGGAGAGAGCCCTGAGCTCATAAGATTCTCGAGCTGGGGGCTTCCTCCCGTTTGCAAGGGGAGAGGCGAATTAGAGTTCAGTTAGGACTCGGGAACTCCCCTGTGTAGTAGCTAATGAACAGATAGTGATTGCTCTTAAGAGATAACTACTTACTAGGAGCATGTCTATGGTGCTGATTTGGATTAGTTAATTAACTTAGGTTGCATATTTTTGGGCGGTGCGTGGAAACCAGGGAACCCAGGGGAAACCCACATGAGCATGGGGAGAATGTGTAAACTCTACGCCGAAACGTCAACTGGCTTGATAAGGACCAAAACCAGTGATGATCTTGTTTTGAGCCAACAGTGCTAACTACTGGGCCACCGTGTCACCCATCTAGGAAAGGATGAGTAGCAGTGGAAGCGGGGATTGTTCAAGACGAAGATGGCTGTTATATAGAACTTAGGGTATTTATAGTGGCTTAGGAATCGTCTGATTGGTGAATCATAAATTGATTAATGCGGGACCGGCTGCAAGCAATCATAGGCATGTGATCCTCTCGAAATTATTATTGTCAGTGGACCAACCTATTGTCAGTTTCCCACCATCTTTTTTGGACAGTTTTATAAGAGCAGTTGCTCTACTTAAGGGATGACAGCGGGGAACAAATGTAGATGCAAAACATGAAGCACAAAGAATGCAATGTAAAAAGCATACAGTTGAAGTCAGAATTATTAGCCCCCTTGAATTATTAGACTGCTTGCTTATTTTCTCCCCAATTTCTTTTTAACGGAGAGCAGATTTTTTTTCAACACATTTCTAAATATACTAGTTTTAATAACTCATTTGTAATAACTGATTTAATTTATCTTTGTCATGATGACAGTAAATAATATTAGACTAGATATTCTTCAAGACACTTCTATACAGCCTAAAGTGACATTTAAAGGCTTAACTAGGTTAATTAGGGTAACTAGGTGGGTTAGGGTAATTAGGCAAGTGATTGTATAATGATGGTTTGTTCTGTAGACTATCGAGAAAAAAATGTGCTTAAAGGGGCTAATAATTTTGTCTCTAAAATAGTGTTAAAAAGATTAATAACTGTTTTTATTCTAGCCGAAATAAAACAAATCAGACTTTCTCCAGAAGAAAAAATATTATCAGACATACTGTGAAAATTTCCTGAATCTGTTAAACATCATTTGGGAAATATTTAAAAAAGAAGAAAGAAATTCAAAGGGGGCTAATAATTCTGACTTCAACTGTATATTCACATTGAGTAGTGTTTGTTTTAATTGGCCACTTTGTCTTTGACTTTAAATAATTATGAAGTTGGAACATAATTGAACAAGGTAACAAACAAATTCAGCCCGTGGAATAGAAAGATCACTGTCATGCTTTAACAATGAACTAATCTGCGAAATCTCTCAAAAGATCGTTTTTGGTACAAATTAAGACCCTCTTAGATATCAAAACATTCAACTTCAACACTGAGGAAAATCTAAATAAATAAATACAAATTGTGCTCCTATATTGACAGGGTAACCAGATCCCTGCTCCTACATCTCTGCAATCCAAACAAGTCCAATTTACCTTAAAATAATTTGTTCTTACCTATTAATTTAGAGTGAGGTCAGCTTTTCAGCAAACCTGGGTGGTGTCTGTACAGCTGCAAACAGGTTCGGCTTCTTAGGGTTTGATTGGAGTAAGTGTTCAGGCTCAGATCATAGGTTATGAAAGAAATTACTCGGAGACTTTGCTGTATATACTCTTCTGAAAACAGGGTTTCTCAGTTCTAGCATGAATTCCTTTTTTGGACATACGTTCAGTTTGACCCTTGCTAATGTTGTAACTACAGTAGTTCTTGTGACTTAGCAAAAACATGATTAAATAGCTGTTGCAGGTAAGGAGAGATAAGCAGTGAAGCTTCTTGTTTTTTGCACATAACACATTGAACTTTCGTTCCTGTCACACCCTGTATTACAACATTACTTATACCATTTTAACGCTACTAAAGAATTGCACACAAAAGAAAACCACACAGTCACAGTGAGGTCCCTTCTTAAAAACTTACAAGATATACCACAATATTTTACCAGCTTTCCTAATCACGTTCTTGTTCCTTCTACCACTCATCCCAAGGCCCCCAGAGATTATGCAGCGCCATTGATGTGATCCAAAACCTGTGAAGAAATAATACCAAGTTATCCGAAATAACATTTCATTTGTTTGTTTTATTGTTAAGCTCATTAAGGGGAGATTTATTTTTGAGTTAATCATCCCTTTTTTAAAGTGTGATTGCTTTACTTGGGGTCTCTTTAATGTTGGCTTTGCTTTGATTGCTGTTGCTGTGTTTGAATCTCTGATCTAGCCAGTGATGTATAAGGATGTATAATAATGGCGCTGTGGTATCAAATACACCAGAGATGCCCAAACTAGGGTCCGCTGGCTAAAGTTGGCCCATGGTAACCTTTGATTTGGCCCGCCATCCCATCTGAGAGAGGGGGAATGATAGAGATGGTTTAGAGCAGGTGTGGCCGATTCATTTAAGAGATTTATTTATTTATTTTTATATGCAAGTAATAGTTAACTTCAGCAAAACTTGCATCTACTGTTTTGTTTTATTCACTTCAAGAGTTCCTATGTTTGTTGTAGGTGGGGCTATAAATAGTGTAACACCAGGTGAATGTTAAAGCTTCCCTCTGTGTGCCCGCGCTCAGTCGCGTGGTGCACGCAGATGGTGAAGCAGAGGTAATTTTCGCTCTCCTCTAATCCTACAATTATTATCCCTTTGCAGTCACAATCATTATATTTTGACACTAAAATGCTGTTTAGGGTTTCTGTTGTAATGTGTATTGTTGTGATGAGTATATTTTACTTTAAATGGTGTGTTTATTGTGATTTTAGAGTTTTCATTTGCACGTGTATTTTTCATGTAGGATTGAGAGGGTTTCCAGTGTTAAACTATACTGACTGTGCCTCACTGTTTTGTTAAGGTATGTTGTTTTGGTTATTGGCTTGTTATTTTAAGGATTCAAATATGTAAATCAGTTTAAATTACAGTAATGGTGTCATTTAATTGTGTCGTGGCAGATTTTCAACTAATAATTAAATTAATGCAAACAAAAAGGGTTGTATTTTATTAGTGATCAAAAACATTAATGCAATTTACAATTAACAGTTATTTAATGTTACATATTTTATTTATATTATGCAATTTATGTGATTTTGTTTTTTTTGGCATTTAAATGTTTAAAATAGGAAAATACATTTTTCTCTGTGTGCCTGCGCAGTCGCGTGGTGCACGCAGATGGTGAAGCAGAGGATTGAGAGGGTTTCCAGTGTTAAACTATACTGACTGTGCCTCACTGTTTTGTTAAGGGAATAAATCAGTGTTTCTCCACCTCATCTGTGTGTGTGACCGTGTTTGAGAGGGAAGTCCATTTGAAGTCTGCTACACAGGCGTGACCAACCCTGTTCCTGGAGATCAACCTTCCTGCAGATTTCAGTTGCAACCCATATCAAACACACCTGCCTGTAATTATCAAGTGCTGTTCAGGTCCTAATTAATTGGTTCAGGTGTGTTTGATCAGGGTTGGAGCTGAACTTTGCAGGAATGTCGATCTCCAGGAACAGGGTTGAGCGCCACTGGTTTAGAGATTGCCATTTCAAATACAACACAACATTTTATTTGCTTGTTTTATTGTGAAGCTACAAAAAAGCTAACTGAAATAAATGTCAACCGAGGCATAGAGGACAATGCTGAGACTTTGGTGAGTAAATCATGCGATTACTAATGCAAATGCTTATTGCAATAAGATTCAAAGGGATGTTTTCTATCTGTTTTTAAATATTGTTAAATAAATTAGGAAATGACCCATGACAACTTTAATGTAAAACAAATTGGTAAGTTTATCTTCGGCCCACGGCTCTTAATGATATTTGGTTTCTGGCCCTTCATATGAACACGTTTGGTCACCCCTGAATAACACTGTATGGAATGAGAACCAGCAGTTCTTTGGTCAGGTTATGAAAACACAATGAACATCAGATTGACTCAAAACATCAAGAATCAACATATGAATCTCAACATTTCCTGCTTAAGTGCATGGTAGGAGTCCTAGATGAGTTTTGAATGATTTGATTCCTCCAGCATGCACTGCAGGATCAAGCACACTGTGTTGCCATTGTTGAGATGCTTATTCTTGATGTCTATGTTTCTGAAGTAGTCAGATATTGTGGATTATTTTGATCAAAATAACTTGCTTAGAGCAAGGTTTGATTTCCAGTTTTATATACATTATTGTACAGAAAGCTCAGCAGGGGCGCTCTAGAATGGCTCCTGTCCCTCACAGACACAGGGCTTTATTTTGACGGTCCATGCACAAAGTGCAAATCGCAAGGTGCAAATGAATTCAGGGTGTGTCAGAATCCACTTTTGCTATTTTAGGGACAGAAAAATCCACTTATCGCTGTGGCACATGGTCTAAAAGGGTTGAGTTTATTTTCTTAATGAGTTATAGGTGTGTTTTGAGAATAAACCAATAACTCAATAAGACAATAAACTCAACCCTTTTAGACCATGCACCACAGCGCTAAGCGGATTTTTCCATCTTTAAAATAGCAAAAGTTTGATTAGATCCAATCAGGGACTCCTCAGATTATGGGGAGTCACTGATTGGATCCAAGACCAGCGACAAGATGATCCCAAGGTGTCCATATCCGGGACCAGGCCGTATCCTGAGCTGCTGCTGCGCTGGTGGTCACGGGGGAGTGGAGAGCATGAGACTGATTCAAGTGATGCTCCAGGGACAGACGAGTCTTCGCTGAGACTGCAGCTCTACACAAGACTTTTGGCCAGCTGAGACATTAAAATGGTCGTGCTGAACTGAGTCTGGTTCTCTCAAGGTTTTTTTTTCTTCACTCCTATCAGGTGAAGTTTTTTTTCCCTCTCTGCTGTCGCCACTGGCTTGCATGTTTCAGGATCTGTAGAGCTACACATTGATGAATTTCCTCTTCAGTGCTTGGACTCTCAGTAATGATTTTAAACCACACTGAACTGAGCTAAACTGAACTTAAACACTAAAAACTGAACTAATTTCCAGCAAACGAATAAATGAACAATAATAACCAAGTGTGCTTAAAAACCTGAGTTATATCCTAAAACACATGCTGTGCCCCATATGGTCTAAAACCTGACAGGTGGGCAAATCTAAGCTTGTTTTTAATAAAACATATAAATATGGATATAATAAATAATACTGCTAATAATAATAACATTATACAAAAGCAAATTGTCAAGAATGAACTGAAAAAGCCTCCCGAGATGAAGAAGGCATGAAGGCAGTGGTTTTTATATTTATGTAGGCTATAAAATAATGTTTTGTAATATTTTAATCCTTTATATTTATATTCTATATACATCCTCATTATATCCTATATATACCCTGAATATTTTAATTCTTTTTCATATGTAAAGATATTTGCGTATTGCTTTGCATCTCTTGCGCCACATTGCGTCGGGTGTATGATAGGGCCCAGAGCCTCCAAAATCACATAAATATTTGTGATGTTTCCCATTTTGGCATGCAAAGCTGACCCTGGAAACAGGTCTAGGGTGCTGTAAATAATTTTGGTGGTTCCTGCACATGTCTGTAATCATAGGAAAAAAGAAAAATTTATCTACCATAATCTGTGCAAAAGTTATTGTATTCCAACTGATGAGAGGTGCTGTACAAGCCACAGGGAGCGATTATTGTTTTCATATTTCACTATTCTTTTGTTTGATCAAACATAATTCACTGTGTTTGGACCATGTCAGACATATAAAAGGATTACTTATGCACATCACCTCAAAAACAGAGGAGAATGGCTCTAAAGGACACAGCGTAAAGTAAGAGATGTAAGGGCTGCTTATTGATCATAAATGTATTGTTTTCACTTCTGCGTCACGGAAACACCGCGATTTATTTGACAACTGTTTGATATGTTAATATAATTCAGTAAAAAGAATGCTAGAACCGTATGAGCACCGGCAAGAGCTTTCATTTGATCTATATTGTGCATGTGTCATATATGAACCATATGAAAACTATGAAAATGAACTAATGTAAAATACCCAACTCGGATATCCAAAAATACTGTGTATTTAAGTGTAAATAACTTTTGTACAGTAGAATAAAAACCAAAGTGATGCATATGTGCATAAAATATAGATTCTACACTTTCAAACGAAACCACTTACGGGGGTCTGGTGCACTGCTAGCCCTTTAAATCCTAAAACGAATGTCGATGACGTCACAGACCAGGTAATGGTTCCGCAGAGTTTAACTGGTTAAAAAAGGAATTACTGAGACTTGTTTAAAGAGTTTTAACGCATCACCATATAAAATGGCTTCACTTTAATGAACAAGTTCAAAATAAGCAATCAAAGACAACAGCAAGAAGTCTTCATCACAAGCTTGATCTAACAAAGGATTTGCTATATGTACACTACTAAACACAGCGTCTCAGTTCTAGCATGAATGCTTTTTTTGGACATACGTAGCCGTTGCAGTTAACACAGGAGAGATGAGCAGTCTTGATGAGCTTCTTGTTTTTAACAAGTAACACACACCAGTAAAATCCATTCCATGACCTGAACTATAAAACTGCTGATTTGCCTTCATGTGGACCAACCTGCAGTCAAAATATAATAGTAAATCTGGAATGGTTCGCCATTATGCAGAGCCAGCAAAAGCTGGAAATCAGGGAAGCAAATCTTGTGTTATGGTATTTAAAAAAAAATGGTAAAAAGCTAAAACAGCAGTACCCTACTGAAAAAACAGCTTAAACCAGCCTAGGCTGGTTGGCTGGTTTTAGCTGGTTGACCAACAAGGTTTTAGAGGGGTTTTGGCCATTTCCATGCTGGTTTCCAGTCATTTCCAGCCTGGTCTTCCAGACTGGAAGATGACCAGCTAAAACCAGCTTGACCAGCGTAGCCAGGCTGGGAACCCAGCCAAAACTAGTTGTGTCCAGCTTAAACCAGGCTGGTCAAGCTGGATTTAGCTGCTGGAAATGGCTGGAAACCAGCCTGGAAATCGCCAAAACCCTTCTAAAACCAGGCTGGTCAACCAGCTACAACCAGCCAATGGACAATGAAGCTATCCGCTCACCACACACCAGCTATTCGGGAAGTGAAGAGACAGTGATAGAGCCAATCATGGGGATGATTGGTAGGCCATGATAGGCAGGCCCGTGCAGAGACCGTCAAAAAGGCATGTGCAGGATGAATTTTTTTGATTAGGGGGGTGTAGAGTCATTTGATCATTTTGGAAGGGCACTTTTTATCCAAGACTAATAAGGGTTGAGCCCTATGTGTGCACGTGCCTGATGATAGGTATGGGCTAATGGAGGGACTTTGACCAGGACACCAGGGTTACACTTCTACTCTTTACAAGATGTGCCATGGGATTTTTAATGATCACAAAGAGTCAGGACACCAGTTTAATGTCTCATCCGAAAGACGGCGCCCACTGACAGTATGGTTTCCGCTTTACTTTACTGGGGCATTAGGACTCACACAGACTTCTCTAACACCACTTCCAACAGCAACCTAGTTTTCCCATGTGGTCTCCCATCCAGGTACTGACCAGGCTCAGCCCTGCTTTGCTTCAGTGAGTAATCAGTCTTGGGCTGCAGGGTGATATGGCTGTGGCATGAGTAAATGAGCTGAGATGAAGTAAAGGAACAGCGTTTTTATCTAAGAGTCTTTCTGTTCTAGATGAATAAGAGCTGGATGGAGAGTGATGGATATTGCATACTATGCAAACTGGAAAGGGTCCAGTGTGGTTGGGAAACTGGAAGGGATGTGAGGCATAAATAAATTCTCACAGCCCTTCATAGCGTTTGGGTCAGTGCTATGAAACCAAAGTCACACAGACAGGACACTAAACACAGCTTTAATTAAAAGTTTTATTAGAAATTCATACAGCAAAAACATACATAAATGGAGTTAACTTTTTAGGTTCAGCTGTGGAACCAAGCATCACTTTGTCTCCTTAACCAATCACCTACTCCCTTAAACTTATTTAAGGAAAACAGTCCCTAACACAGTTCTTCTTGTTCTTTCGACCCCACCCTCCCTCCTCCATTTCCTCGCTTCCCATTCACAATCCTTTAACCCTATTCACTCTTACATACAGGTTGTATCGGGGGGTTCAATCACTCTGAGTCTCTGGGCATCATCCTAGGATGCCCAATCAACCCACTTGTTCACCAGTCATCCATCCTTATACCCCCCTTTCCCTTCATCCCACTGTTCTCCTACCATCCCTTTCATCCCTACAGTAAAGTCTAGCTCAAAGTGTGGTGTGGTCCATGCTGGTGAAATAGCTGTTGCAGTTAACAGGAAAGTTAAGCGGTCAAGCTTCTTGTTTTTCACAAATAAGCAAGTTTAATTAATTCCATGATCTGTGTAAAAAAAACTTCTTTGTTTTACTCAATGTGGACAAACAGCTTTTGGAGAGTTTCAGTCCGTCTGGAACGGTTTGGCATCTAGCAAGGTCAATGAATGCTGGAAATCAGGGAAGCAAATCTAAGCAAAACTTGTTTTAGTAAAGTCAGAATTATACTGGTATGCATGCAGTCTATGTAATAGATTTTGTTGTCTTTATTAGAGGTGTGTTACAAGCTAAATGTAGCTAAAGGTGTACCCTGTCTACCATAGGTTACTGTATTGCAAATGTTTTCAACTTATGAACCTAGCACTGATTTAGTCTTGTAACTTCAATAGAAACCCGAGCTCGTCTCCTGAAGCTTTCAATAAAGGCTCTGCGAATGTAACGGGCTGGGACTCCTTGAGGCACGATGGCCTGAGACACGGTGGTGCTTTCACCAGGCCTCCGTGGCCGATTCAGCTGGACTTGCAGGTTGTAGTATCTCTGGTTGTTGCGGATTATGATTCCCTGCATATCAATACGGACGTTAGCGGAGTGCATCAGATTGGACGATGCATGCTCCACCAGATTGCCATTGTCCCAGAAGCTGATTAAGTTTTCGATCTCTTCTCTAAATTGACTTCCATCAGTGATTGCATTAGGTGCTGGCACAGCAGAAAAGGTGGTACTTATCCTGTTTCCTCTGTCCACTTGTGTGCATATCACAATTCTCTGGGGATTATTTGCGTCGGCTCTCTTGCTGCGATGTTTGGAGTCAATGTAAGTGCACTCTTCAGGTTCAATCGGCCCACAGTAATCATAATCTTTATCTGAGGTCCAGCACCAGTTGTAACCATAGCCATGTAAGCCACAGGAGTGATCTGAGCGACATGGTGTGCCTTTATAAGTTACATCCACCTCTGGAGAGCAGTAGTCCCAGTTATTTTCAATGTGGCACCAGTAGTAATCATTTTTCTGGCTATACTGACATCTGTCAATGCAAACGTAATTATACTTAGATCTGTGGAGGAACATCTTTGGCTCTACGAGCCCACAGTAACCCCAACCACCCGCCACTGCACACCACTTGTAGTCATTAGTGCGCTTTTCACATGGGCTGTCTTCTTTACACTGATTGTTCATGTAATCTGTGTTATTATTAGGTGAACAGTAATCCCATCCCTCTTCAGTATGGCACCAATAGTAGTACTGACCTCTCTGTTCACAGTAATCAAAACACTGTGCGCCTGTGTATGATCCATAATGGATCAGGCTGTTCGACACGAGTCCACAGTATCCAAATTGAAATAAACCAATTTTGCATGAATAGTAGTCGTTTCCAGTTTTCTCACACCTTTCACTGCACTGCCTGCCGTGGTAGTCTACGCCTGTTTTAGGTGAACAATACATGGTCTGGCACTGTCCATCTTTATCAATAGTCTTGCACTTGTAATCGCCCCAGTAGACCTTGCAGTCTTCAATACAACGGGTTCCTAGATGAGTCCAGAAAGTTTTCCCAGCACTCGATGAACAGAAGACGAGGAGCAAAAGAAGAGAGACGTTCAGACGCTCCATTCTTTCTGTCAAGAGGAGAGTGAAGTGAATAAAGGCATCATGCTGTAAAAACAACATCATTATTTCTAGCACTTCTTACTGAACAACTCTAAACATTACAATAAGGAAGTTATTTCAGGTGAGCTCTAAATTCCACTATGAAAATTAATATTTTATTGATATTTCTTACATTTTATGTACATCAAAAGACTATCTAAATGTCAATTGGAAAATAAATACCTAGAGTAATATCGTTACATCTGATTGTCAGCCATACATACACAAAATACTTTGTTTTTGAAAATGAGATATTGAAATCTTGGGATATTTATTACCTCCTTTATTAGGTGAAATTTAGGTTGAGTTGCCAGATTTCCACTGTTCTACCCATAATTATTTCAAGAGTTCACACTTAGCTGATGATTGATTATAAAGCTTGTTTGGCATGCTGTCCCGGGAGAGAGCCCTGAGCTCATAGGATTCTCGAGCCGGGGGCTTCCTCTCGTTTGCAAGGGGAGAGGCGAGTTTGAGCTCAGTTAGGACTCGGGAACTCCCCTGTGTAGTAGCTAATGAACAGATAGTGGTTGCTCTTAAGAGATAACTACTTACTAGGAGCATGTCTATGGTGCTGATTTGGATTAGTTAATTAACTTAGGTTGCATATTTTTGGGCGGTGCGTGGAAACCAGGGAACCCAGGGGAAACCCACATGAGCATGGGGAGAATGTGTAAACTCTACGCCGAAACGTCAACTGGCTTGATAAGGACCAAAACCAGTGATGATCTTGTTTTGAGCCAACAGTGCTAACTACTGGGCCACCCTGTCACCCATCTAGAAAAGGATGAATAGCAGTGGAAGCGTGGATTATTCAAGACGAAGATGGCTGTTATATAGAACTTAGGGTATTTATAGTGGCTTAGGAATCGTCTGATTGGTGAATCATAAATTGATTAATGCGGGACCGGCTGCAAGCAATCATAAGCATGTGATCCTCTCGAAATTATTATTGTCAGTGGACCAACCTATTGTCAGTTTCCCACCATCTTTTTTGGACGGTTTTATAAGAGCAGTTGCTCTACTTAAGGGATGACAGCGGGGAACAAATGTAGATGCAAAACATGAAGCACAAAGAATGCAATGTAAAAAGCATACAGTTGAAGTCAGAATTATTAGCCCCCTTGAATTATTAGACTGCTTGCTTATTTTCTCCCCAATTTCTTTTTAACGGAGAGCAGATTTCTTTCAACACATTTCTAAATATACTAGTTTTAATAACTCATTTCTAATAACTGATTTATTTTATCTTTGTCATGATGACAGTAAATAATATTAGACTAGATATTCTTCAAGACACTTCTATACAGCTTAAAGTGACATTTAAAGGCTTAACTAGGTTAATTAGGTTAACTAGGCAGGTTAGTGTAATTAGGCAAGTGATTGTATAATGATGGTTTGTTCTGTAGACTATCGAGAAAAAAATGTGCTTAAAGGGGCTAATAATTTTGTCCCTAAAATAGTGTTTAAAAAATTAAAAACTGCTTTTATTCTAGCCGAAATAAAAACAAATAAGACTTTCTCCAGAAGAAAAAATATTATCAGACATGCTGTGAACATTTCCTAGCTCTGTTAAACATCATTTGGGAAATATTTAAAAAATAAGAAAAAAATTCAAAAGGGGCTAATAATTCTGACTTCAACTGTATATTCACATTGAGTAGTGTTTGTTTTAATTGGCCACTTTGTCTTTGACTTTAAATAATTATGAAGTTGGAACATAATTGAACAAGGTAACAAACAAATTCAGCCTGTGGAATAGAAAGATCACTGTCATGCATTAACAACAAACTAATCTGCGAAATCTCTCAAAAGATCAGTTTTGGTACAAATTAAGACCCTCTTAGATATCAAAACATTCAACTTCAACACTGAGAAAAATCTAAATAAATAAATACAAATTGTGCTCTTATATTGACAGGGTAACCAAATCCCTGCTCCAACAACTCCGCAATCCAAACAAGTCCAATTTACCTTAAAATAATTTGTTCTTACCTATTAATTTAGAGTGAGGTCAGCTTTTCAGCAACCCTGGGTGGTGTCTGTACAGCTGCAAACAGGTTCGGCTTCTTAGGGTTTGATTGGAGTAAGTGTTCAGGCTCAGATCATAGGTAATGAAAGAAATTACTCGGAGACTTCGCTGTATATACTCTTCTGAATACAGGGTTTCTCAGTTCTAGCATGAATTCCTTTTTTGGACATACGTTCAGTTTGACCCTTGCTAATGTTGTAACTACAGTAGTTCTTGTGACTTAGCAAAAACATGATTAAATAGCTGTTGCAGGTAAGGAGAGATAAGCAGTGAAGCTTCTTGTTTTTTGCACATAACACATTGAACTTTCGTTGCTGTCACACCCTGTATTACAAAATTACTTTTATAACACTACTAAAGAATTGCACACAAAAGAAAACCACACAGTCACAGTGAGGTCCCTTCCTAAAAACTTACAAGATATACCACAATATTTTACCAGCTTTCCTAATCACGTTCTTGTTCCTTCTACCACTCATCCCAAGGCCCCCAGAGATAATGCAGCGCCATTGATGTGATCCAAAACCTGTGAAGAAATGATGCCAAGTTATCCGATATAACATTTCATTTGTTTGTTTTATTGTTAAGCTCATTAAGGGGAGATTTATTTTTGAGTTAACTATCCCTTTTTTAAAGTGTGATTGCTTTACTTGGGGTCTCTTTAATGTTGGCTTTGCTTTGATTGCTGTTGCTGTGTTTGAATCTCTGATCTAGCCAGTGATGTATAAGGATGTATAATAATGGCGCTGTGGTATCAAATACACCAGAGATGCCCAAACTAGGGTCCGCTGGCTAAAGTTGGCCCATGGTAACCTTTGATTTGGCCCGCCATCCCATCTGAGAGAGGGGGAATGATAGAGATGGTTTAGAGCAGGTGTGGCCGATTCATTTAAGAGATTTATTTATTTATTTTTATATGCAAGTAATAGTTAACTTCAGCAAAACTTGCATCTACTGTTTTGTTTTATTCACTTCAAGAGTTCCTATGTTTGTTGTAGGTGGGGCTATAAATAGTGTAACACCAGGTGAATGTTAAAGCTTCCCTCTGTGTGCCCGCGCTCAGTCGCGTGGTGCACGCAGATGGTGAAGCAGAGGTAATTTTCGCTCTCCTCTAATCCTACAATTATTATCCCTTTGCAGTCACAATCATTATATTTTGACACTAAAATGCTGTTTAGGGTTTCTGTTGTAATGTGTATTGTTGTGATGAGTATATTTTACTTTAAATGGTGTGTTTATTGTGATTTTAGAGTTTTCATTTGCACGTGTATTTTTCATGTAGGATTGAGAGGGTTTCCAGTGTTAAACTATACTGACTGTGCCTCACTGTTTTGTTAAGGTATGTTGTTTTGGTTATTGGCTTGTTATTTTAAGGATTCAAATATGTAAATCAGTTTAAATTACAGTAATGGTGTCATTTAATTGTGTCGTGGCAGATTTTCAACTAATAATTAAATTAATGCAAACAAAAAGGGTTGTATTTTATTAGTGATCAAAAAAATTAATGCAATTTACAATTAACAGTTATTTAATGTTACATATTTTATTTATATTATGCAATTTATGTGATTTTGTTTTTTTTGGCATTTAAATGTTTAAAATAGGAAAATACATTTTTCTCTGTGTGCCTGCGCAGTCGCGTGGTGCACGCAGATGGTGAAGCAGAGGATTGAGAGGGTTTCCAGTGTTAAACTATACTGACTGTGCCTCACTGTTTTGTTAAGGGAATAAATCAGTGTTTCTCCACCTCATCTGTGTGTGTGACCGTGTTTGAGAGGGAAGTCCATTTGAAGTCTGCTACACAGGCGTGACCAACCCTGTTCCTGGAGATCAACCTTCCTGCAGATTTCAGTTGCAACCCATATCAAACACACCTGCCTGTAATTATCAAGTGCTGTTCAGGTCCTAATTAATTGGTTCAGGTGTGTTTGATCAGGGTTGGAGCTGAACTTTGCAGGAATGTCGATCTCCAGGAACAGGGTTGAGCGCCACTGGTTTAGAGATTGCCATTTCAAATACAACACAACATTTTATTTGCTTGTTTTATTGTGAAGCTACAAAAAAGCTAACTGAAATAAATGTCAACCGAGGCATAGAGGACAATGCTGAGACTTTGGTGAGTAAATCATGCGATTACTAATGCAAATGCTTATTGCAATAAGATTCAAAGGGATGTTTTCTATCTGTTTTTAAATATTGTTAAATAAATTAGGAAATGACCCATGACAACTTTAATGTAAAACAAATTGGTAAGTTTATCTTCGGCCCACGGCTCTTAATGATATTTGGTTTCTGGCCCTTCATATGAACACGTTTGGTCACCCCTGAATAACACTGTATGGAATGAGAACCAGCAGTTCTTTGGTCAGGTTATGAAAACACAATGAACATCAGATTGACTCAAAACATCAAGAATCAACATATGAATCTCAACATTTCCTGCTTAAGTGCATGGTAGGAGTCCTAGATGAGTTTTGAATGATTTGATTCCTCCAGCATGCACTGCAGGATCAAGCACACTGTGTTGCCATTGTTGAGATGCTTATTCTTGATGTCTATGTTTCTGAAGTAGTCAGATATTGTGGATTATTTTGATCAAAATAACTTGCTTAGAGCAAGGTTTGATTTCCAGTTTTATATACATTATTGTACAGAAAGCTCAGCAGGGGCGCTCTAGAATGGCTCCTGTCCCTCACAGACACAGGGCTTTATTTTGACGGTCCATGCACAAAGTGCAAATCGCAAGGTGCAAATGAATTCAGGGCGTGTCAGAATCCACTTTTGCTATTTTAGGGACAGAAAAATCCACTTATCGCTGTGGCACATGGTCTAAAAGGGTTGAGTTTATTTTCTTAATGAGTTATAGGTGTTTTGAGAATAAACCAATAACTCATTAAGAAAATAAACTCAACCCTTTTAGACCATGCACCACAGCGCTAAGCGGATTTTTCCATCTTTAAAATAGCAAAAGTTTGATTAGATCCAATCAGGGACTCCTCAGATTATGGGGAGTCACTGATTGGATCCAAGACCAGCGACAAGATGATCCCAAGGTGTCCATATCCGGGACCAGGCCGTATCCTGAGCTGCTGCTGCGCTGGTGGTCACGGGGGAGTGGAGAGCATGAGACTGATTCAAGTGACGCTCCAGGGACAGACGAGTCTTCGCTGAGACTGCAGCTCTACACAAGACTTTTGGCCAGCTGAGACATTAAAATGGTCGTGCTGAACTGAGTCTGGTTCTCTCAAGGTTTTTTTTTCTTCACTCCTATCAGGTGAAGTTTTTTTTCCCTCTCCGCTGTCGCCACTGGCTTGCATGTTTCAGGATCTGTAGAGCTACACATTGATGAATTTCCTCTTCAGTGCTTGGACTCTCAGTAATGATTTTAAACCACACTGAACTGAGCTAAACTGAACTTAAACACTAAAAACTGAACTAATTTCCAGCAAACGAATAAATGAACAATAATAACCAAGTGTGCTTAAAAACCTGAGTTATATCCTAAAACACATGCTGTGCCCCATATGGTCTAAAACCTGACAGGTGGGCAAATCTAAGCTTGTTTTTAATAAAACATATAAATATGGATATAATAAATAATACTGCTAATAATAATAACATCATACAAAAGCAAATTGTCAAGAATGAACTGAAAAAGCCTCCCGAGATGAAGAAGGCATGAAGGCAGTGGTTTTTATATTTATGTAGGCTATAAAATAATGTTTTGTAATATTTTAATCCTTTATATTTATATTCTATATACATCCTCATTATATCCTATATATACCCTGAATATTTTAATTCTTTTTCATATGTAAAGATATTTGCGTACTGCTTTGCATCTCATGCGCCACATTGCGCCGGGTGTATGATAGGGCCCAGAGCCTCCAAAATCACATAAATATTTGTGATGTTTCCCATTTTGGCATGCAAAGCTGACCCTGGAAACAGGTCTAGGGTGCTGTAAATAATTTTGGTGGTTCCTGCACATGTCTGTAATCATAGGAAAAAAGAAAAATGTCTCTACCATAATCTGTGCAAAAGTTATTGTATTCCAACTGATGAGAGGTGCTGTACAAGCCACAGGGAGCGATTATTGTTTTCATATTTCACTATTCTTTTGTTTGATCAAACATAATTCACTGTGTTTGGACCACGTCAGACATATAAAAGGATTACTTATGCACATCACCTCAAAAACAGAGGAGAATGGCTCTAAAGGACACAGCGTAAAGTAAGAGATGACCGCTGTCTGTGCTATCTGGGGCTGCTTATTGATCATAAATGTATTGTTTTCACTTCTGCGTCACGGAAACACCGCGATTCATTTGACAACTGTTTGATATGTGAATATAATTCAGTAAAAAGAAAGCTAGAACCGTATGAGCACCGGCAAGAGCTTTCATTTGATCTATATTGTGCATGTGTCACATATGAACCATATGAAAACTATGAAAATGAACTAATGTAAAATACCCAGCTCGGATATCCAAAATACTGTGTATTTAAGAGTAATAACTTTTGTACAGTAGAATAAAAACCAAAGTGATGCATATGTGCATAAAATATAGATTCTACACTTTCAAACGAAACCACTTACGGGGGTCTGGTGCACTGCTAGCCCTTTAAATCCTAAAGCGAACGTCGATGACGTCACAGACCCGGAAATGGTTCCGCAGAGTTTAACTGGTTAAAAAAGGAATTACTCTGAGACTTGTTTAAAGAGTTTTAACGCATCACCATATAAAATGGCTTCACTTTAGTGAACAAGTTCAAAATAAGCAATCAAAGACAACAGCAAGAAGTCTTCATCACAAGGCTTGATCTAACAAAGGATTTGCTATACATACACTACTAAACACAGCGTCTCAGTTCTAGCATGAATGCTTTTTTTGGACATACGTAGCCGTTGCAGTTAACACAGGAGAGATAAGCAGTCTTGATGAGATTCTTGTTTTTAACCAGTAACACACACCAGTAAAATCCATTCCATGACCTGAATTATAAAACTGCTGATTTGCCTTCATGTGGACCAACCTGCAGTCAAAATATAATAGTAAATCTGGAATGGTTCGCCATCATGCAGAGCCAGCAAAAGCTGGAAATCAGGGAAGCAAATCTTGTGTTATGGTATTTAAAAAAAAATGGTAAAAAGCTAAAACAGCAGTACCCTACTGAAAAAACAGCTTAAACCAGCCTAGGCTGGTTGGCTGGTTTTAGCTGGTTGACCAACAAGGTTTTAGAGGGGTTTTGGCCATTTCCATGCTGGTTTCCAGTCATTTCCAGCCTGGTCTTCCAGACTGGAAGATGACCAGCTAAAACCAGCTTGACCAGCGTAGCCAGGCTGGGAACCCAGCCAAAACTAGTTGTGTCCAGCTTAAACCAGGCTGGTCAAGCTGGATTTAGCTGCTGGAAATGGCTGGAAACCAGCCTGGAAATCGCCAAAACCCTTCTAAAACCAGGCTGGTCAACCAGCTACAACCAGCCAATGGACAATGAAGCTATCCGCTCACCACACACCAGCTATTCGGGAAGTGAAGAGACAGTGATAGAGCCAATCATGGGGATGATTGGTAGGCCATGATAGGCAGGCCCGTGCAGAGACCGTCAAAAAGGCATGTGCAGGATAAATTTTTTTGATTAGGGGGGTGTAGAGTCATTTGATCATTTTGGAAGGGCACTTTTTATCCAAGACTAATAAGGGTTGAGCCCTATGTGTGCACGTGCCTGATGATAGGTATGGGCTAATGGAGGGACTTTGACCAGGACACCAGGGTTACACTTCTACTCTTTACAAGATGTGCCATGGGATTTTTAATGATCACAAAGAGTCAGGACACCAGTTTAATGTCTCATCCGAAAGACGGCGCCCACTGACAGTATGGTTTCCGCTTTACTTTACTGGGGCATTAGGACTCACACAGACTTCTCTAACACCACTTCCAACAGCAACCTAGTTTTCCCATGTGGTCTCCCATCCAGGTACTGACCAGGCTCAGCCCTGCTTTGCTTCAGTGAGTAATCAGTCTTGGGCTGCAGGGTGATATGGCTGTGGCATGAGTAAATGAGCTGAGATGAAGTAAAGGAACAGCGTTTTTATCTAAGAGTCTTTCTGTTCTAGATGAATAAGAGCTGGATGGAGAGTGATGGATATTGCATACTATGCAAACTGGAAAGGGTCCAGTGTGGTTGGGAAACTGGAAGGGATGTGAGGCATAAATAAATTCTCACAGCCCTTCATAGCGTTTGGGTCAGTGCTATGAAACCAAAGTCACACAGACAGGACACTAAACACAGCTTTAATTAAAAGTTTTATTAGAAATTCATACAGCAAAAACATACATAAATGGAGTTAACTTTTTAGGTTCAGCTGTGGAACCAAGCCTCACTTTGTCTCCTTAACCAATCACCTACTCCCTTAAACTTATTTAAGGAAAACAGTCCCTAACACAGTTCTTCTTGTTCTTTCGACCCCACCCTCCCTCCTCCATTTCCTCGCTTCCCATTCACAATCCTTTAACCCTATTCACTCTTACATACAGGTTGTATCGGGGGGTTCAATCACTCTGAGTCTCTGGGTATCATCCTAGGATGCCCAATCAACCCACTTGTTCACCAGTCATCCATCCTTATACCCCCCTTTCCCGTCATCCCACTGTTCTCCTACCATCCCTTTCATCCCTACAGTAAAGTCTAGCTCAAAGTGTGGTGTGGTCCATGCTGGTGAAATAGCTGTTGCAGTTAACAGGAAAGTTAAGCGGTCAAGCTTCTTGTTTTTCACAAATAAGCAAGTTTAATTAATTCCATGATCTGTGTAAAAAAAACTTCTTTGTTTTACTCAATGTGGACAAACAGCTTTTGGAGAGTTTCAGTCCGTCTGGAACGGTTTGGCATCTAGCAAGGTCAATGAATGCTGGAAATCAGGGAAGCAAATCTAAGCAAAACTTGTTTTAGTAAAGTCAGAATTATACTGGTATGCATGCAGTCTATGTAATAGATTTTGTTGTCTTTATTAGAGGTGTGTTACAAGCTAAATGTAGCTAAAGGTGTACCCTGTCTACCATAGGTTACTGTATTGCAAATGTTTTCAACTTATGAACCTAGCACTGATTTAGTCTTGTAACTTCAATAGAAACCCGAGCTCGTCTCCTGAAGCTTTCAATAAAGGCTCTGCGAATGTAACGGGCTGGGACTCCTTGAGGCACGATGGCCTGAGACACGGTGGTGCTTTCACCAGGCCTCCGTGGCCGATTCAGCTGGACTTGCAGGTTGTAGTATCTCTGGTTGTTGCGGATTATGATTCCCTGCATATCAATACGGACGTTAGCGGAGTGCATCAGATTGGACGATGCATGCTCCACCAGATTGCCATTGTCCCAGAAGCTGATTAAGTTTTCGATCTCTTCTCTAAATTGACTTCCATCAGTGATTGCATTAGGTGCTGGCACAGCAGAAAAGGTGGTACTTATCCTGTTTCCTCTGTCCACTTGTGTGCATATCACAATTCTCTGGGGATTATTTGCGTCGGCTCTCTTGCTGCGATGTTTGGAGTCAATGTAAGTGCACTCTTCAGGTTCAATCGGCCCACAGTAATCATAATCTTTATCTGAGGTCCAGCACCAGTTGTAACCATAGCCATGTAAGCCACAGGAGTGATCTGAGCGACATGGTGTGCCTTTATAAGTTACATCCACCTCTGGAGAGCAGTAGTCCCAGTTATTTTCAATGTGGCACCAGTAGTAATCATTTTTCTGGCTATACTGACATCTGTCAATGCAAACGTAATTATACTTAGATCTGTGGAGGAACATCTTTGGCTCTACGAGCCCACAGTAACCCCAGCCACCCGCCACTGCACACCACTTGTAGTCATTAGTGCGCTTTTCACATGGGCTGTCTTCTTTACACTGATTGTTCATGTAATCTGTGTTATTATTAGGTGAACAGTAATCCCATCCCTCTTCAGTATGGCACCAATAGTAGTACTGACCTCTCTGTTCACAGTAATCAAAACACTGTGCGCCTGTGTATGATCCATAATGGATCAGGCTGTTCGACACGAGTCCACAGTATCCAAATTGAAATAAACCAATTTTGCATGAATAGTAGTCGTTTCCAGTTTTCTCACACCTTTCACTGCACTGCCTGCCGTGGTAGTCTACGCCTGTTTTAGGTGAACAATACATGGTCTGGCACTGTCCATCTTTATCAATAGTCTTGCACTTGTAATCGCCCCAGTAGACATTGCAGTCTTCAATACAACGGGTTCCTAGATAAGTCCAGAAAGTTTTCCCAGCACTCGATGAACAGAAGACGAGGAGCAAAAGAAGAGAGATGTTCAGACGCTCCATTCTTTCTGTCAAGAGGAGAGTGAAGTGAATAAAGGCATCATGCTGTAAAAACAATCTCATATTTTCTAGCTCTTTTTAGTGAACAACTTTAAACATTACAATAAGGAAGTTATTTCAGATGAGCTCTAAATTCCACAATGAAAATTAATATTTTATTGATATTTCTTATATTTTATGTACGTCAAAAGACTATCTTAATGTGAATTGGAAAGTAAATACCTAGAGTAATATCGTTACATCTGATTGTCAGCCATACATGGGCAAAATACTTAGTTTTTGAAAATGAAATATTGAAATTATGGGATATTTATTACCTCCTTTATTAGGTGAAATGTATGTTGAGTTGCCAGATTTCCAGTGTTCTACCCATAATTATTTCAAGAGTTCACACTTAGCTGATGATTGATTATAAAGCTTGTTTGGCATGCTGTCCCAGGAGAGAGCCCTGAGCTCATAGGATTCTCGAGCCGGGGGCTTCCTCTCGTTTGCAAGGGGAGAGGCGAGTTTGAGCTCAGTTAGGACTCGGGAACTCCCCTGTGTAGTAGCTAATGAACAGATAGTGATTGCTCTTAAGAGATATCTACTTACTAGGAGCATGTCTATGGTGCTGATTTGGATTAGTTAATTAACTTAGGTTGCATATTTTTGGGCGGTGCGTGGAAACCAGGGAACCCAGGGGAAACCCACATGAGCTTGGGGAGAATGTGTAAACTCCACGCCGAAATGTCAACTGGCTTGATGAGAACCAAAACCAGTGATGATCTTGTTTTGAGACAACAGTGCTAACCACTGGGCCACCATGGGCCTGTTTCAGAAAGGAGGTTAAGTGAAAACTCAGAGTATTTTAACCCTGAAATGAGAGAAACTCTCGGTTTTCCGTTTCAAAATGGCAGGTTTGTTAAACTCTAGAAAGCAGGGTAAGTCAAACCTGTTTCTGAACGAGAGGTAACTTTAACTCTGAGTGAGTTACTGTGGTAACTTACTCTGTAAACCTAACCTGGTTAGGAGCAGGTTTTATTCTCTAAAATCAGAGTTTCTGTCGGTCTCCTCCCCTTTTTGAAAGACGAAGCGGTATTTTTCGCCTTAGCCTTATGTTTCCATCCACCGATTTTAATGCTCATTTTGGATATGCGCATAAAAATGATTGATGGAAACGTTATGATGCACATAACTTTGGAAAATACACATAAAAAACCTACGCATAACTGAGTAGGATAAACTTTTATTCGCTAGAAAAGATGTGCATAAACTACGATGGAAACGCTTTTACTGAACAAATTACAGTTTGTGCATTAAAAAAAACGTTTGCTATATGATGATGGAAATGTGTGTGAATGCACAAACCAGCAGGCTGAGCACACTATAACACATCTTAAAAGTTATGTTCATTCATTTAAAAAATTTTTTTTAAAAATTTAAAAGTTTCAGTATTAATGTGTAACAGTTTTCCTGTTACTATTTGAAAATTCTACCTGTAGTAGCTATCTCACCCGTAAGAGGGCGATCTAGGTAGTAAGTCTCCAATCTGCTTAAAAGGAGGTAGAGAAGAAGCAGTAGGCAGGAAGTATTGTGCCTAGCGCATGGAAAGGCTTCTTCGCTGCGCTGTTGTTTGTTGATGCCCTTATTTGAGGAACATTTTTGTTCTTATACCTCAGATGTAAGTAGGCCTGTTTTTTTTTATATATTTCGGTTTTGTACATATGTTTTGTGTGGTGTTGGCAAGGTTTTGATTGTATGTTTGTTTATATGCAGAGGGTTTTTGGTATACACTTTAAGACATCAAAACAGGACCTGGACAATACATCCTCTTATCTGCAGACTTTTTCATCCACTTTCCTACTGATTCCGTGGCCAACCATTGATGAACTGTTTGCTGAAACTGATCTTTCATGCGATTCACTTTAGGACTTTTGGTATCTTTTTTGCTTGCTATAAATACTGGATTCAATGAGAAAGACACTTATCAAGTGATCATTAATGAGTTGACTGCTGATCATTTCATATCCCCAGTGTGTAACAATAATTATTCATAACTGTTGTCATATACATTTATTCTAAATACACATGAATCTCTGAAAGTTGTTTTGTGGTCTCTCAATTTCTTTAATGTAACTTCAAAAAAAAAGTAGTTGTTACAAATGGTATTATATTATTAATGACCTCCAGAGCGTCTGGAGCTTGTCAATGGCTTCAACCCCCCCCCCCCCCCACTCCACCTCCACTTTTTTTTTTTTTTAAATTAATTAAAAAATAAATAAAGCTTAAATTCACTGACCTTCAGCAGGGACAAGTAGCCTAGATTGATGGGATCATTATTCCATTTTAAAACTATTGTTTAGTTCTGCTTACATTCTAAGTGTCATATCAACCTCTATCACTTGATAAATAAGAGGCAGACACAAAAGTGCACTTTTAAATCTAAATAAAACTGATCAACGTGTATAAAAGTGGGAACGTGTGTAAAGATTTTATAAATGTCACATAACATTACTTAATTTTATTATACTTAAATATTTAAATACTTTAAATGTAAAAGTATGCATTAACTTGAGCAGCTGTTTTCGCATGCTGTCTCTGTTTCACTGATGTTGCTTTTCAAAATATATGGTCATATTTTCTATAACTATGCATGAGCAGATCAAATTCAGCTGGAGAAAGAAATGATGATCTCTTTTTTTAAAGATGTTTCCATAGTCACTCGTAATTTCTGCGCTCTATTGATGATGCCTTTTTATAGTCATGGTGCACATGCTTAACTCTGAGTTGGTCTACTCAAAGTTGATTGACCTAACTCAGATCTGCTGTTCTGAAACCGAAAACTCTTGAGTTTATAATTTCTCTGTAAATCAAGAGTTCAAGTTTAAACTCGAGTTGGTTGAACCTCCTGACTGAAACAGGCCCCATGTGACCCATCTAGGAAAGGATGAGTAGCGGTGGAAGCGGGGATTATTCAAGACGAAGATGGCTGTTATATAGAACTTAGGGTATTTATGGTGGGTTAGGAATCGTCTGATTGGTGAATCATACATTGAATAATGCGGGACCGGCTGCAAGCAATCATAAGCACGTGATCCTCTCAAAATTAGTTTATAAATAAACGTAACTTAGTTTGAGAACAAAGTGTTTAAAGCTATTTATTGTCAGTTTCACACCATCTTTGTTGGACAGTTTTATAAGAGCAGTTGCTACTTAAGGGATGACAGCGGGGAACAAATGCAGATGCAAAACATGAAGCACAAAGAATGCAATGTAAAAAGCATACAGTTGAAGTCAGAATTATTAGCCCCCTTGAATTATTAGACTGCTTGCTTATTTTCTCCCCAATTTCTGTTTAACGGAGAGCAGATTTCTTTCAACACATTTTTAATGATATTAGTTTTTATAACTCATTTCTAATAACTGATTTATTTTATCTTTGTCATGAGGACAGTAAATAATATTAGACTAGATATTCTTCAAGACACTTCTATACAGCTTAAAGTGACATTTAAAGGCTTAACTAGGTTAATTACGGTAACTGGGCAGGTTAGGGTAATTAGGCAAGTGATTGTATAATGATGGTTTGTTCTGTAGACTAACGGGAAAAAAATGTAAATAATTATAAAAGAAGAAAAAAATTCAAAGGGGGCTAATAATTGTGACTTCAACTGTATATTCACATTGTAAAATGTCAGAAAGTCCCAGCAACCAAAAATGTATTCATTGAAATTACTTTGAAATCACCAATATGGTAAGTAGTGTTTGTTTTAATTGGCCACTTTGTCTTTGACTTTAAATAATTATGAAGTTGGAACATAATTGAACAAGGTAACAAACAAATTCAGCCTGTGGAATAGAAAGATCACTGTCATGCTTTAACAATGAACTAATCTGCGAAATCTCTCAAAAGATCCTTTTTGGTACAAATTAAGACCCTCTTAGAAATCAAACCATACCATAAAATAATTTGTTCTTACCTATTAATTTAGAGTGAGGTCAGCTATTCAGCAACCCTGGGGGGTGTCTGTACAGCTGCAAACAGGTTCGGCTTCTTAGGGTTTGATTGGAGTAAGTGTTCAGGCTCAGATCATAGGTTATGAAAGAAATTACTCGGAGACTTCGCTATATATACTCTTCTGAATACAGGGTTTCTCAGTTCTAGCATGAATTCCTTTTTTGGAAATACGTTCAGTTTGACCCTTGCTAATGATGTAACTACAGTAGTTCTTGTGACTTAGCGAAAACGTGATAAAATAGCTGTTGCAGGTAAGGAGAGATAAGCAGTGAAGCTTCTTGTTTTTTGCACATAACACATTGAAGTTTCATTCCTGTCACACCCTGTATTACAAAATTACTTTTATCATCTTAACGATACTAAAGAATTGCACACAAAAGAAAACCACACAGTCACAGTGAGGTCCCTTCTTGAAAACTTACAACATTCACCACATTTTTTTTACCAGCTTTCCTAATCGGGTTCTTGTTCTTTCTACCACTCATCCCAAGGCCCCCAGAAATTATGCAGCGCCATTGATGTGATCCAAAACCTGTGAAGAAATGATGCCAAGTTATCCGAAATAACATTTTTATTTGTTTGTTTTATTGTTAAGCTCATTAAGGGGAGATTTATTTTTGAGTTAACTATCCCTTTTTTAAAGTGTGATTGCTTTACTTGCGGTCTCTTTAATGTTGGCTTTGCTTTAATTGCTGTTGCTGTGTTTGAATCACTGATCTAGCCAGTAATGTTTAAGGGCGTATAATAATGGCGCTGTGGTATCAATTACACCAGAGATGCCTAAACTAGGGTCTAAACTAGAGATTGCCATTTCAAATACAACACAACATTTTATTTGCTTGTTTTATTGTTAAGCTACAAAAAAAGCTAACTGAAATAAAAAGTTTCAATTTAAATGCTGTAATTTAAATTGTAGGTAAATTGTACAACTGGAGGTAAGATCCACAATGCAGGTTTATTCAGCGTCAGGCAAGCAATGATCAAACAGGTGCAAACGGGTATTTTCAGGCAGTTCAGAATCGTAGTCAGTATAACAGGCAATGGGTCATAAGGCAGGCGGCTAAACAGGAGAACAAGGTAAACAAGGCTAGGGTCTAACACAGAGAAACAAGACAGGGAGAAACGTGTTGTAATGTCACTTGAAAGCAAACAAGACTCGGCAAACTGGATGGGTAAATGTGTGGCTTATGTAGGGAGTGTATCAGTCTCTGACAAGGTTCAGGTGGTGAGTATAATCAAGCTAGATGAATTAGCATAAGTGTCTGGGCGAAGTGCATGTATGAATATGTAGTCCTGGGAAAGGCAGGAAGTGTAGTCCATGGTTATAGTGTGAGAACGTTCGAGGTTACAAAAGTAACCCTTCATTCCCCGAGGAGGGGAACAGAAGTGCTATAAGTGGATTTGATGTTAAAATCCACGTATGGGAGGTTTCGGTTCAGAAGCCGCTCGTCTGTATTGAACGGGCCAATGTAAACAATGAATTGGCAGCGTAAGCTTGCGCAGCACACCTGGCGCCAGCAAACGCCACCCTTTTTAAGCTGAAGAGACTTTTAAACAGCTAAGGGACAGTCATTATGGCGACGGAGTATAGCACTTCCGTTCCCCTCCTCGGGGAATGAAGGGTTACTTCTGTAACCTCGAACGTTCCCCTTCGATTGGGGAACTCCAGTGCTATAAGTGGATTTGATGTTAAAATCCACGTATGGGAGCCATTGAAAACGCCATAATGACTGCACCTTACCAACGCCTCCGATGAGATGGCAGTCAGGCAAGCGTGACGTACCCAAATCATGGAAGGCGCGGTCCTCCAACGTGCTCTTGGCCCTAACTTATCCCCACTTCAAAAGAAGCATTACGGAATAGGTATATTTTTTTTGGGAGTTGCTAGTGTCTAGATAATTCTAGGAAATACGACAGTACGTTGGGAAGCGTGCAATCCCGGTAGGGAGGACGCTGCGGAGACCATCTGCACCCAATAAGGGAGACAAAATGGAATTACATATGGACTAATCCCAAGGAGGGGGAGTGCGCATAAGAAGGTGGTTAGGTGGATAGGGATAGGGAAGACACGGGTCCACCCGGGGTGGGACTTAACTGTGGCAGAATAAGCATATGGGATCGCCAGATGGGATTGCACATAGCCGGCACCTATACCCAAAAACGCAGGCTGACCAACGGGCAGACCTAACGTAATGGGCCAGCAAGTCACTCCTCTGCTGAGTCAGTGCTGGGGGCCTCGGAGGAATCTGCAGGGCTCACCAAACGGGGAACTTTACTGACAGACAGGAAGGTGCACATCTCTCCGTGTTAGGAAAAAAGGCACCGCAAGTGTGTTACAACACCCCACCGAGTTGTTTCCTCAATCACCAAGGGTTACCTAATACCCTTGAGGAAACCGGCTCCACTCGCAGATTGTAAAACCTTGCAAATGTTTTGGGTGTCGCCCAGCCTGCAGCTCTACAAATGTCTGTTAATGTCTTATGCACATGCCCAAGAGGATGCAACACTCCGAGTGGAGTGCGCACGCACTCCCGGGGGACACGGCTGACCTCTGCTCAAATAAGCACATGAAATGGCCTCCACAATCCAGTGGGATAATCTTTGTTTGGACACGGCACTTCCCTGCTGCTAAGAGGATCTAAAGTACTGAGTACGGTCCACATAAATGCACAGGGCGCGAACTGGACAGAGTAAAGAAAGGGCTGGGTCTGCCTCCTCCGGGGGCAGTGCTTGCAGGGTTACTAACTGTTCTCTAAAGGGAGTGGTAGGAACCTTGGGCACATAACCCGGGCGGGGTCTCAGCATAACGTGAGAAAAATCCGGCCCGAATTCCAGGCACGAGTCACTGATCGAAAATGCCTCCAGGTCCCCGACCCTCTTAATGGAGGCCAACGCGACCAGCAGAGCTGTCTTTAAGCACAGAAATCTTAAGGATACTGAATCGAGTGGCTCGAAGGGATCTGAACGCAGGCTCGTGAGAACGAGGGCGAGATCCCAAGAGGGCATGAGAGGGGGGCGAATTGGATTAATTCGCCTAGCACCTCTGAGGAACCGGATGATGAGGTTATGCTTTCCCACGGTGCCACCAGCCACCGCATCGTGGTGAGCGGAGATGGCGGCAACGTAAACCTTGAGAGTGGAGGGCGACAGCCTGCTATCCAGCTTCTCTTGAAGGAAAGAGAGCACAACACTGATCTGGTAAGTTTGTGGGTCTTCTTTGCGAGAGACACACCATTTAGTGAATAGACTCCACTTCAGGGCGTAGGCGCGCCTTGTGGAGGGGGCTTTAGCCTGAGTGATGGTATCAACCACCGTAGACGGCAGGTTACCTAAGTCTTCCTCGCATCTAGGGACCACACAGGGAGGTTCCAGAGATTGGGGCGAGGGTGCCAGATGGGCCGTTGCGAGGAGGGAGAGCTCTGACATCCAGGTCCGGTTGGGCCAGAGTGGCGCAACTAGCAGAACCTGCTCCTCATCCTCCCTGACCTTGCACAGTAGCTGCGCGATTAGGCTCACTAGGGGAAACGCATACTTGCGTGTGCCCTGAGGCCAGCTGTGGGCTAGTGCATCCGTGCTGAGAGTGCCCTCAGTCAGGGAATAGAACAACTGGCAATGAGCGTTCTCGGGGGAGGCAAACAGATCGATCTAGGCCTCCCCGAATCGCGCCCATATCAGCTGAACAGACTCGGGGTGGAGTCTCCATTCTCCAGAGTGAATCTGCTGCTGTGAGAGCGCATCGGCTGCACGGTTGAGCATACCTGGGATGTGAATGCCGCGCAGCGATTTCAGCCGTGGATGACTCCTGAGGAGCAGACGGCGGGCAAGCTGAGACATGCGGCGAGAGCGCGTACCCCCCATGTGGTTGATATACGCTGCCGCCGCCGTACTGTCCGTCCTGACCAGCACGTGTTGCTGCTCCAACACCGGAGAAAAACGGTGGAGAGTGAGGAACACTGCCAACAGCTCTAGGCGATTGATACACCAATGCAGCTGGGCACCTTTCCACAGGCCCGGAGCTGCATGCCCGCAACACATGGTTCCCCAGCCCGTGTTGGAAGCATCTGTTTAGAAAACAACATGACTGGACACCTGTCTCAGAGGCACACCGACCTGCAGGAACGAGGGGTCGTTCCAGGGGCTGAGGGTGCAGCGACACAGCGCAGTAACAGAGACTCTGTGTGCACCCGCATGCCATGCGCTTCTTGGAACTCGATCTAGAAGCCAGTGCTGAAGTGATCTCATATGGAGCAGTCCGAGCGGCGTGACAGCCGCAGCGGATGCCAAGTGCCCCAGGAGCCTCTGAAAGTATTTCAGTGGGAGCACTACTTTGCTGTCGAGCTCCCTCAGACAGTTCAGCAACAGGCGAGCGCGCTCTCCAGAGAGGCGCGCTACCATGGTGACCGAGTCCAGCTCTATCCCGAGAAAAGAGATCCTCTGCACCGGGGCGAGTTTGCTCTTTTCCCAGTTGACCTGCAACCCCAATAGGCGAAGATGCAGGAGCACCTAGTCTCTGTGCATAGTCAATTGCTCCCGCGAGTGGGCTAAAATCAGCCAGTCATCGAGATAATTGAGTACACTGATGCCCGCGAGCCGAAGAGTTTGGTGAAGACCCGCGGAGACAGAGAGAGCCCAAAGGAGAGGACCTTGTATTGCCATGCATGACCCTCGAACGCAAACCGCAGAAGCTGACGGTGGCGCGGATGAATGGAGACATGAAAATACACGTCCTTCAGGTCTATAGCTGCAAACCAATCCTGAGGACGAACGCATCGGCTGGAGGAACTGGCCCGATTGCACCCTTCGCCAGGAGGGCAGCAATCTCCTCTCGCAAGACAGGGGCAGACAGGGGATTGACCCTGATTAAATACATGCCCGTGAACTTGGGAGGCCGTTACGGGAACTGAAGCTCGTAGCAGAGTCTGATCGTGCGTATGAGCCACCGTGAGGGGCTGGCCCGCGCTAACCAGGCAGGCAGAGCCCTCGCTAATGGCGTCATTGCAACAATCGCTGACGTACCAGCGGTGGGGCAGCGCGGAGCGGATGTGCTGATCCAGGGAGCGCGAGGGTCCCACAGAAGAGCTGGAGGAGAGCGATTCGCTCTGGCTCCGCACCCTGACTCCGGAGAGGGGGCTTGGGGGCTGGGAGAAGGGAGACCGAGCTGAGAGGTGGCGCGTACCAGACTGGTAGGGCTTGAGCTGTGACATCCGGGGAAGGGGAAAAGTGCTCTTTTACAGAATTCTTGGTGGCACTGAAAAGTACCGTTGGAATATGGGCCCCGCCCTCCAGAGGGGAAGAGCAAATTTCCTCCTCTCCGGATGGCCTGTCTCAGGGACACTTCGCGGTCCGTTTACCACACTTAGCGGCGCCCTGGGCAGGAGGGGCTGCCGGCTTCCGGCGTGCTCGATGCGCCCGCTTCGCCGGAGGCGGAGGCAGGGGCGGGGCAGCAGCCGTTGGCGGGGGTGGATGGCTCGGCGGACGGAGCGGGCTTACGGTCCCGCCGATAGATGACATTGCCCATCGCATCCGACTGCTCCTTCACCGCCTTGAACTCCTGGGTGAATTCACGGACGGTGTCGCCGAACAGGCCAGCCTGGGATATGGGTGAGTCAAAAAAGCAAACTTTGTCAACATCGCGCATATCAGCCAGGTTTAGTCAGAGGTGGCGTTCCTGGACCACAAGTGTGGACATCGTCTTCCCCAGCGCACACGCGGCGGACTTAGTAGTCTGAAGAGCATAGTCGGTCGCGGTGCGCAGCTCGTGTAACAAGCCTGGGTTAGACCCACCCTCGTGCAGCTCGGCCAGCACCTGCGCTTGGTAGCGCTGGTAGGTGGCCATCGCATGCAAGGCAGCAGCAGCCTGGCCCGCAGCCTTGTAAGCTCTAGCTCCGAGGGAGGCAGATAACCTACAGGCTTTGGACGGGAGATGGTGCGGACCGCGCCAAGTAGGGGCGCCACGCGGACAGAGATTGACCGCAATGGCACGCTCCACTGGCGGGATCGCCTCATACCCCCTGGCAGCTCCACCATCCAGGGTGGTGAGGGCGGAGGTGGACGCAGCCCGGGCAGAGAAAGGTGCCCTCCAGGACTGCGTGAGCCTACTGTGCACCTCCGGGAAAAGGGGACGAGAGGCTTCAAAGGCTTCGCCTTCTTGTCCTCTACGTAACACCCATCTAGTCGGTCCGGCCGCGGGGCTGGGTGATGAACCCAACCCGACGGCCATAGCAGCCCGGGAAAGCACGGCCAACGTGTCCACTTCAGGGTCCGTTTTGACGGCGCTCACTTGCCCAGAGGGGGCGAGCGGGTCCGGATCATCGTCGGACAATGAAAGCCCACCCTCCGATGCCGGGGAGGACATCTGTGTCTGTGTGTGTGTGTGCTCTCTCCTCTCCCGACTGCTCCTCCCGTTCTCCTTAAGAAGGGAGTCTCTCCGGCCCAATCACTAGAAAGACAGATGTTATTTATCATTTCTGATTGACCCGCTGATTAGCAGCCGGGCTCCTAGCATGCTCTCCCCCCTTATTGGGTGTTCGATCACGCTTACCTCTCCACAATAGCGTTTGCTGGTGCCAGATGTGCTTATATGCTCAGTTAATTGGCAATGCAGTACACCTTTGCAAGCTTACGCTGCCAATTCATTGTTTTCATTGGCCCGTTCAATACTCTTTCAGACAAGCGGCTTCAGAACTGAAACCTCCCATACGTGGATTTTAACATCAAATCCACTTATAGCACTGGGGTTCCCCAACCGAAGAGGAACCAGCGATCTCTGGCGAACGATCGCTGGTTATGTAACAAGGACAATGCTGAGACTTTGGTGAGTCAATCATGCGATTGCAATTGCTTATGTTCCTATTGCAATCAGATTCAAAGAGATGTTTTATATCTGTTTTTAAATATTATTAAATAAGTTAGGAAATGACCCATGACAACTTTAACGTAAAACAGTTTGGTAAGTTTATCTTCGGCCCATGGCTCTTACTGATATTTGGTTTCTGGCCCTTCATATGAAAACATTTGGTCACCCCTGGATAACACTGTATGGAATGAGAACCAGCAGTTCTTTGGTCAGGTTATGAAAACACAATGAACATCAGATTGACTCAAAACATCATCCAAGACCAGCGACAAGATGATCCCAAGGATTCCATATCCGGGACCAGGCCATATCCTGAGCTGCTGATAGTCGTGGGGAGTGGAGAACATGTGTCTGATTCCAGTGACGCTCCAGGGACAGACGAGTCTTCGCTAAGGCCATCTTCCAGCCTCTACCACGGTGACTGAAGCTCTGCACAAGACTTTTGGCCAGCGGAGAAATTAAAATGGTCGTGCCCAACTGAGTCTGGTTCTCTCAAGGTTTTTTTTTCTTCACTCCCATCAGGTGAAGTTTTTTTCCCTCTCCGCTGTCGCCACTGCCTCGCATGGTTCAGGATTGGTAGAGCTACGCATCAATGAATTTGCTCTTCAGTGTCTGAACTCTCAGTAATGATTAAATCACACTGAACTGAGCTAAACTGAACTGAACTTAAACACTAAAAACTGAACTGCACTGTTTCAGTTACTATGACCATTTATGTGAAGCTGCTTTGACACAATCTACATTGTAAAAGCGCTATACAAATAAAGCTGAATTGAATTGAACATATTGACTTTTTTTTACGAAACATACCTGAATTATCAGGAGAAACAAAATCACAAGAAAACTTCAGTGTCTTTCCTCAGGCGCAGCTTAGTAGAATCTGAAGTAAACAAAACAAGTATCGCCACGGTAACCCACAGTGCATGCTTTCTCAACTATGGATGTTATTTTGTTTCAAACCCAGTCATTAGTAGTGATAGTAAATTACTTTTACAGTACATACATAAATAAATAGATACACTAATGACAAAACAAACATTACTACTGTGGATACACAATGGTGTATCACACCAGCAGGGGCTGGTGAAGAATGGCTCATGTCCCTTACAGACAGAGGGCTCTATTTTGACGGTCCATGCGCAAAGTGCAAATCGCAGGGTGCAAACGAATTCAGGTGTGTCAGAATCCACTTTTGCTATTTTAAGGACGGAAAAATCCGCTTAGCGCCATGGTGCATGGTCTAAAAGGGTTAAGTTTATTTTCTTAATGAGTTATAGGTGTGTTTTGAGAATAAACCAATAACTCATTAAGAAAATAAACTCAACCCTTTTAGACCATGCGCCACGGCGCTAAGCAAATTTTTCCATTTTTTTTTTCCCTCTCCGCTTTCGCCACTGGCTTGCATGTTTCAGGATCTGTAGAGCTACACATCACAATGATAACATTATACAAAAGCAAATTGTTATGAATGAACTGAAAAAGCTTCTCGAGATGAAGAAGGCATGAAGGCAGTGGTTTTTATATTTATGTAGGCTACAAAATAATATGTTTTGTAATATTTTAATCCTTTATATTTATATTCCACAGCGCCAAGTGAATTTTTCCGTCCTTAAAATAGCAAAAGTTTGATTGGATCCAATCAATGACTCCTCAGATTTTGGGGAATCACTGATTGGATCCAAGACCAGCGACGAGATGATCCCAAGGTGTCCATATCCGGTACCAGGAGAGCATGAGACTGATTCCAGTGATGCTCCAGGGACAGACGAGTCTTCGCTGAAGCCAGCTTCCAGCCTCCACTGCTGAGACTGCAGCTCTGCACAAGACTTTTGGCCAGCGGAGAAATTAAAATGGTCGTGCCGAACTGAGTCTGGTTTCTCTCAAGGTTTTTTTTCTTCACTCTCCTATCGGTGAAGTTTTTTTTCCCTCCGCTGTCGCCACTGGCTTGCATGTTTCAGGATCTGTAGAGCTACACATCGATGAATTTGCTCTTCAGTGCTTGGACTCTCAGTAATGATTTTAACCACACTGAACTGAGCTAAACTGAACTGAACTTAAACGCTAAAAACTGAACTACACTGTTCCAGTTACTATGACCATTTATGTGAAGCTGCTTTGACACAATCGACATTGTAAAAGTGCAATACAAATAAAGCTGAATTAAATTGAATTTGCTATTTACATGACGTAAAGTGTAGGTGGAAAAACTGAGCATTTCACTTGCAAGAAAACAGTTAAACAGAGCATCTACAGCGCGAGAATGAGAGATAAATTATTAACTTTCACTTTCACTCTCGTGGATAGGGAAACCTTGTACACACAGACATCAATTAGCCTATAAATAATTAGTTTTGTTTGTTAAGCGCAAAAATTAGTTTCAAAACTATTTCTAAATTCAGTTCTAATTTCCAGCAAACGAATAAATGAATAATAATAACAAAGTGTGCTCAAAAACCTGAGTTATATCCTAAAACACATGCTGTGCCCCATATGGTCTAAAACCTGACAGGTGGACAAATCTAAGCTTGTTTTTAAGCAAACAAATATAAATATAGATATAATAAATAATACTGCTAATAATAATAACATTATACAAAAGCAAATTGTCAAGAATGAACTGAAAAAGCCTCCCGAGATGAAGAAGGCATGAAGGCAGTGGTTTTTATATTTATGTAAGCTACAAAATAATATGTTTTGTAATATTTTAATCCTTTATATTTATATTCTATATATATCCTTATTATATACTATATATACCCTGAATATTTTAATTATTTTTCATATGTAAAGATATTTGCGTATTGCTTTGCATCTCATGCGCCACATTGCGCCGGGTGTATGATAGGGCCCAGAGCCTCCAAAATCACATAACTATTTGTGATGTTTCCCATTTTGGCATGCAAAGCTGACCCTGGAAACAGGTCTAGGGTGCTGTAAATAATTTTGATGGTTTCTGCACATGTCTGTAATCATAGGAAAAAAGAAAAATTTATCTACCATAATCTATGCAAAAGTTATTGCTTTCCAACTGATGAGAGGTGCTGTACAAGCCACAGGGGTTGATCCTTGTACATATAAAAGGATTACACAGCGTAAGGTAAGAGATGACAGCTGTCTGTGCTATCTGGGGCTGCTTTTTGATCATGAATGTATTGTTTACACTTCTGCGCCACGGAAACACCGCGATTCATTTGACAACTGTTTGATATGTGAATATAATTCAGTAAAAAGAATGCTAGAACTGTATGAGCACCGGCAAGAGCTTTCATTTGA
This sequence comes from Danio rerio, assembly GCF_052040795.2. Lineage (NCBI taxonomy): Eukaryota > Metazoa > Chordata > Actinopteri > Cypriniformes > Danionidae > Danio > Danio rerio. Next base: position 5,218,637 of record NC_141023.1, read on the forward strand.
GCTATAACTTGTACATGTGTCATATATGAAAAATATGAAAATGAACTAATGTTCAATACCCAGCTCTGATATCCAAAATTCTGTGTATTTAAGTGTAAATAACTTTTGTACAGTAGAATAAAAACCAAAGTGATGCATATGTGCATAAAATATAGATTCTACACTTTCAAACAAAACCACTTACGGGGGTCTGGTGCACTGCTAGCCCTTTAAATCCTAAAGTGAACGTCGATGACGTCACAGACCCAGTACCGGGTCCGCAGAGTTTAACTGGTTAAAAAAGAAATTACTGAGACTTGTTTAAAGAGTTTTAACGCATCACCATATAAAATGGCTTCGCTTTAATGAACAAGTTCAAAATAAGCAATCAAAGACAACAGCAAGAAGTCTTCATCACAACGCTTGATTTAACAAAGGATTTGCTATATGTACACTACTAAACACAGCGTCTCAGTTCTAGCATGAATGCTTTTTTTGGACATACGTAGCCGTTGCAGTTAACACAGGAGAGATGAGCAGTCTGGATGAGATTCTTGTTTTTAACAAGTAACACACACCAGTAAAATCCATTCCATGACCTGAATTATAAAACTGCTGATTTGCCTTCATGTGGACCAACCTGCAGTCAAAATATAATAGTAAATCTGGAATGGTTCGCCATCATGCAAAGCCAGCAAAAGCTGGAAATCAGGGAAGCAAATCTTGTGTTATGGTATTTAAAAAAAAATTTGTAAAAAGCTAAAACAGCAGTACCCTACTGAAAAAAACAGCTTAAACCAGCCTAGGCTGGTTGTCTGGTTTTAGCTGGTTGACCAACAAGGTTTTAGAGGGGTTTTGGTCATTTCCAGGCTGGTTTTCAGCCATTTCCAGCCTGGTCTTAGCTGGTCAGACTGGAAGATGACCAGCTAAAACCAGCTTGACCAGCCTAGCCAGGCTGGGAGCCCAGCCAAAACCAGTTATGTCCAGCTTAAACCAGGCTGGTCAAGCTGGATTTAGCTGCTAGAAATGGCTGGAAACCAGCCTGGAAATCGCCAAAACCCTTCTAAAACCAGGCTGGTCAACCAGCTACAACCTGCCAACCAGCCTAGGCTGGTTTAAGCTGGATTTTTCAGCAGGGTAACCTGTCTACCATATTCTATTAAAATGTTTTCAACTAATCTAACACTCAGTTAGCGTTGACACATCAATATAAATCCGAGCTCGCATCTGGAGGCTCTCCATAAAGGCTCTGCGAATTAAACGAGCAGGTATTCCCTGAGGTGCAAGGACCTGAGAGACGGTGGTACTTTCACGAGCCCTCCGTGCCTTATTCAGCCGGATGTGCACATTGTAGTATGTCTGATTGTTATGGATTATGGAACTCTGCAAGTCAACACGAAGATTTGCAGAGGATATCAGATTGGAGCGAGCCTCGTCCACCAGATACTCATTGTGCCATTTACTGGTTAATTTTTCCACCTCATGCCTGAATTGAATACCATCAGTGATGTCCCTAGAAGCTGGCTCAGCACTAAAGTGAGTTATAATGATCTTTCCCTTGTCCACCCTTGTGCATATCACAATTTTCTGGGGTTCATTATCAGAGTTTCTACTACTGCTATTTGTAGAGGTGATGTAGGAGCATTCTGCAGCTTCAACGGGCCCACAGTAACCATGTTCTGTCTCTGAGGTCCAGCACCAGTTGTAAGTTTTGCCATGTAAGCCACAGAAGTGATCTGAGTGACAGGCATGACCATTATAGGCTACATCCACCTCTGGAGAGCATAATTCCCAGCCATTTGTATTGCCTATATTACACCTATAGTAATCTCCACTCTCGTAATACTCACAATCATCAAAGCAATAGTTATTATAATGAGTCCGGTGGACAAACACCTTTGGCTCCACTAGCCCGCAGTAACTCTGGCTTCCCTCCACTTCACACCAGTGGTAGTAGTCATTATGTTTTTCACATGGGCTGTCTTCCTTACACGGCCTATTCAAGTAATCTGTGTTTTCAGAAGGCGAACAGTAAGCCGTTCCACTTGCAACATTGCACCAATTGTAGGTTTTATCTTTTTTTCCACAGTAATTTTGACACGGCCCACCTATATTTCCAAAATGTTTGTTGTCATCTCTCACCAGCCCACAGTATCCCCACTTAAATAAACCGACTTGGCATGAAAAGTAGCCGTTTTCACCCCTCTTGCATTCACTTGTTTCATGGCACCACCTTCCCAAATAGTCCATGTTTGCTTTCGGCGAACAGAACATTGTCTGGCACTGTCCATTGTTATCAATTGTTTTGCACTTATACTTGGCCCCATCTGTCTTGCAGTCTCCAATACAGCGTGTTCCTAGATGAGTCCAGAAAGTTTCCCCAGCACTCAGTGAACAGAAGACGAGGAGCAAAACCAGGGAGATGTTCAGATGCTCCATTCTTTCTGTGAAGAGAAGTAAATTAAACAAGCTCTTACTCTTTCGAGTACTTTACACTGAACAGCTTTGAACATTAGGAACTTACTTCAGGTCAACCCTAAACACCCTACCAAAAAATATTGAATCATTTGTTTGCTTTTATTTTTAACATTGACCTTTCTTACATTTTTGTGTGGTTTATTCATAAACTTATTTTCACGTGCTTATGATCAACTCGGCTGGCTCCATATTAGCTCCGTAATCTGCCCTATTAGATGATTACGGAAGCATTATAAATAACCAGCGTTTTTCACTCCAGTTATCTTTATCTTGAAGCTTCCCCCCTTCCACCCCTACTTTCCCCCTTTTTCCAATAGGGCGACACGGTGGCCCAATGGCTAGCACTGTCGGCTCATAGCAAGAACACCGCTGGTTCAACCTCCTATTGGGCTGGTTGGGGTTTCTGTGCGAAGTTTACATGTTCTCCCTGTGTTCGCATGGGTTTCCCCCGGTTTCCTCTCACCGTCCAAAAACATAAACCATAGCCCAGGGGTCACCAATCTCGGTCCTGGAGGGCCGGTTGTCCCTGCAGGGTTTAGCTCCAAATTGCCTCAACTCAGCTGCCTGGATGTTTCAAGTATACCTAGCAAGACCTTGATTAGCTTGTTCAGGTCCCTCCAGGACCAAGTTTGGTGACCCCTGCCATAGCCAATTGACTAAACCAAATTATCACCTAAGACAGCCTTAGTTTACACTTCTCACACGCGACAAGCAGGGGAGTTCTCGAGACCTACAAGAGCTCGAACTCAACTCTCGCCCTTCTAGCAAGAGGGAGCCCTGGGCTCGAGGATATTACGAGCTCAGGGCTCTCACCCGGGACAGCATGCCAAATACACTTTATTGATTATTAGCTAAGTGTGAACTCTTGAAATGAGAATTTAAAAGTAGTAGATCAAAAGATCACAGGCAGTGTCACCATCTAACATACAGTGGTGTAAAATTACAAATACTCAAATTACTTTAATTAAGTAGATTTTTTCTCAGGAATGTTTATTTACTAAGTACTAATTTAATAATAAAAATTTGAACTTTTGCTTTACCTTAAGAACATTTTTAGTGCAGTATCGTTACTTTTACTACAGTGGCCGGGAAGTGCAAAACAACATCACAAAGTGTGAAACGCTTTTACGAAGCTCGAGACATATTTACATTTTGGAAAAATGTTTTACTAGGGCTGTCAAATGATTAAAAAAATTAACATAATTAATCATGATTAATCACAAAATGCCGTATTCGTTACAGAAATAAAAACACAGGCATGTAAGTGCCATTTGAATTTTAAAACAATCCATGCAAAAAACAAACAATAATGCTTTCCATGTTGGATTCTTAGTGGAGGGGGTTCGCTCACTATATATATGGTGGCCGCCTAGGTCACCTCTATGGACGTGCCGGCCTTGAACACACGTCAGCCACAACAGGAAATAAAAAAACTGCAACTTCGTTATTCGCGTTATTTTTTAATGCGTAAAATGTTTCTAATTAATCATGAGCGTTAACGCCCCAATTTTTACCTATCATAAGACACAATTACATATAAAAAACAATTTTTCCAAGGACCAAACTAATTTATATTTTAGAAAAAAAAAAGGCACAAAACACTTTTACCATGCCTGGGTTCCGTTCTTTGTACCTTGCTTAAATGATCTAAGATGGTTTGGCAGATCCTGGATCTGTTAATCTTGATAACTGATCTCTCGCTAATTTGGTTCTTCAAACGAGTTCGCAAATCAGATTAGAATGTCTGGATAAACTGATCTGAGATCGCTGCGTGTGTTGTGAAGGACAGATCTAGCGATCCTAGAAACCATGATCAGCAATGCAACAATTGGCTGACGGCACAGCAGCGTAATGACATCATCTGATTAATATTCAATTATCCATGTGAGCAAAATTACATCAAATTAGCAGTAAACGGTTTGTTAAATATGACACGCAAGAACCTTCCACATTTGTTGTGAGTTGCAGGCTTTACACTTTCATGTGTGATGAGTATTCATCATGTATTTCAATGCAAATCAATGTATTTAGTTCCACATTTAGAAAAGATTTTCTTTATTATAGTAACCGTCTTTTAATTGGTGTAAAGAATAACTGGTTGTTTACAAAAGAATTTTGATATTGGTAAAGGCGTCTGCAACTTTTGTGAAGCATCAAATCACTATTAACTATCAAAACATGTTTATGACTGCATAAATGTATTATTGATTTTAAAAAAAGTCACATATTGTGCATTATCATACACAAATTGTACTAAAGCGATCTAAAAAGTTCATACTAATAAGTTTTCTCTTTACACCACCAGGTGGCAGTCTTTACTTTCATTTCGAGGGTGCAGATTGCATACGTTTTAGTAATATATATAACTTTATGTATTAACTATAACTATATATATATATATAAATATATATATATATATATATATATATATATATATATATATATATATATATATATATATATATATATTTATATATATATATATATATATAGTTATAGTTAATACATAAAGTTATATATATATATATATATATATATATATATATATATATATATATATATATATATATATATATATATATATATATATATATATATATTCCCAAGTGTATATAACTACTACTGTAAGAAAATATCAGAATTCTGAACTTTTCTTACAGTAGTAGTTATATACATTCGGGAAAATAGTATTATTGTATTATCTTTGCTTGAACTGAGCCGATCTAATCCAGTTTATATGAATTGAACCTGCTCCCGACCAGGTTTGAGCTAGCAGAACTGTTGCTATGACAACAACTCTCGGATCAGCTTTGAAGAACGAAACGATCCTGCATCATGTCAAATCGCCAATATCCAAATCCAGCTAACTGAGTAATCACGTACGAAGAACGGACCCCTGAAACAAATTTACAATAACACTAACACTAACTCACTAGGGGCCTGTACAAAGACATGCATTGAATTAAGACTAAAACATTGCTTATGGATAAAGCTGTAAATGTGTGTACGCAGTAAAAATATCAGATGTATGAAACACTGCGTACACGGAATCCCACACATATTCTTTTTATTTATCTGAATTAACGTGAAACTGAGCGCACGTGCACAAGAGAAAAACCCCTCCCTGCTTCTTCCCCCGTATAAATATGGTAATAAGTCTACTTTGGCAAAACCATAAGAAAAAGCAATTGCCAAAGCAAGCAAGAGGAGAAACTTCACAGAATGTGAATTGGAGGTGCTCCTATTGGAGGTAGACCGGAGAAAAACTGTGTTATTTGCAAGATGAAAAGGTGCAGGTTAAGAGGAGAACAGTGGCGCTAAGTCAATGGGACTCTATTATATTATGATTGCATAATAGTCTAATATTCTGTTGCATAATATTAAATATTAAATATATATTAGACATATTAGACATAATATGTTGCATATTAATATCGTAATTGTATTTTTTTTTTTTGTAAAATCTTTATATACGTTACATGTGTGAGCATGGGTCACGAGTTAACACGACTCCTAAGGCACAGGTACACATGAGTCTACAACTATGAAAAAACATAGTTTGAGCAACTGATGAAGCTTCGATTAGTCATTCAGAGCTATTCTATCAGCGGGAGAGTTTGTAGAAACATGTTAACTCGAGTGCATGTAACTACAACATGTAAACATGTTAACATCGATGGAAACACGTCAACACGAATCCACTACCACAGCAAAGCACATTTTGACTGATGAAGATATCAAAACACTTTCTGTATTGTTCTGAGTAGCTCAGTTAGATAAGTTGATGCTTAAGTGCTAAAGCTTTTTACTACACGAGATTGAATCACATTTATGACATGTAATTATTTTTTAGATAAATTTTGGTTAAATACTGTTCTGCTACGCAGATATTAAAATCAATAATGCTCACAATGACACTGACGTAATAAGAAGCTTTATTTGGTGTGGGCATGTTTGTTGCTGTGAAAAAGTGACGAATCTGCCAATCTGCAAACGTAAATAGCTTAAATCTGGAAAGGGACACCAGTTTAAACAGTCATCAGTTAAACAGTAACACCGGCCAACGTATTTTACTCCACTACTTTCCTTAAACCTGCAGTCACTACTTTATTTTTTCTCGTCTGTGAGGATTAGAAAATTCAGTCCTGTGATTTCGGTCCAATCAAATTGCACATAGAAGTAAAGAGGTTAACTGCATCAAAATGTACTACCTCAAGACATGGGCGATTTATAATAGTAAACTGTTTAGAAGCATTAAAAGCGTCCAAGAAGATGTCCAAAATCTTTAAACACAATGACCCAGAAATGTTTACTGTATGATGACCGAAAGGGCCTTAAACATCTACAGGCACACGATATCAACATGATGTCAGATTGATGCTGTACCCCAACATCGCGTTCCATTTTTTTTGGAAGTGAAAATCGGGTTGATGCCAGAACACTTAAAAAGTAAGATGTCCAACCTAAAATCAATCAAATATCAACGTCTAATGATATTACAACGTTGTGTGGATGTTGCCACTATGACATCTATCAGATGTTGGGTTTTAGTTGCCGTACCTGATGAATAAATGTCAGTGTTTGACATCAATATGATGTTGGTTTAAGATGTTGGCTTGACGCTGGATTTAGGTTACTTTCTAACACATTCAAAATCAAACAAATGTCATTTGACATCGTTATTGAACATCAAAATAACGTTGTCCTTAGACACTGGATAGACATTGAAGTTTGGTCACCTGACATCACAACCTAAATCTAACCTAAGATGAATGTCTTATGACGTTGTGTGCCTGCTGGACAAAAGTGCACTACACACTGCAAAAAATGCTTTTCTCGCTTAGATTTTTTGTCTTGTTTCTAGTCTAAATATATAAAATTTCTTATATCAAGAAGCATTTTCTAGATAAGCAAAACATATTGTCTTGTTTTGAGAAATAATATGCTAATATTAAAAGAGTTTTTCTTAAAACAAGCAAAATAATCTGCCAATTGGGTCAGCAAATTAATCTTGTTTTTTCTTTTAACGTAACATTATTTTGCTTACCCCATCGACAGATTATTTTGCTTGTTTTAAGAAAAAACTCTTGATATTAGAATATTATTTCTTAAAACAAGACAATATGTTTTGCTTGTCTAGAAAATTCTTCTTGATTTAGGTATTTTTAGATATTTGGACTAGAAACAAGACAAAAAATCTAAGTAAGAAAAGCATTTTTTTGCAGTGCAGAATGTTACGTTTACACACACACATGCACAAATTAGATGTAAATGCATCAGCTTTTAACAGCATAATACTCACTACTCGCTACTCTTGAGTACTTTTAAAAGGTCTACTTTTTACTCATACTTTGAGTATAATTCACAACAGATACTTTTACTCTGCTTGCACTACATTTTTAAACAGGTAATGGTACTTTTACTTGAGTATAATTTTTCAGCACTCTTTCTACCACTGCTAATATTCAAATGTCAATCCAAAACCAAGGCCCTCTTAAATCCTCAGTCAACCTGAACATGGAGGTTAATCTAAATAAATAAGCACATCGTTGTGTTGTATGGACAGCCGAATAACCTACATATCTCCACAATCCATAAAGTTCAGTTCATACATTTAAATAATTTGTTCTCACCTTTTAATTGAGAGTGTAGTCAGCTATTCAGCAACCCTGGGCGGTGTCTGATACAGAGAGGTTCGGCTTCTTAGGGCTTGATGAGAGTACGTGTTCAGGCTCAGATCATAGGTTATAAAAGAAATTACTCTGAGACTATGCTATATATACTCTTCTGAATACAGAGTTTCTGAATTTCAGCATTAGCACCTTTTTTGGGCATAAATCCAGTTTGACCTTTTGCTTGCTGATGTTGTAACTAGTTCTTGTGACAAGGCAAAACATTCATTCATAGCAGTTGCAGGTTAGCAGAGATAAGCAGTGACGCTTCTTTTTTTTCCACGCATAATGCACCGACGTTTCATTCCTTCTACACTCTGTGTTTTAAAAGTACTGACCATCTTAATGCTACTAAAAATTGCATACGAAAAAAAAAAGAACACATAGTCTAGTTCAGGGGTCTCAAACTCAATTTACCTGGGGGCCGCAGGAGGCAAAGTCTGGGTGAGGCTGGGCCGCATAAGGGATTTCACACAAAAAAAGTCCTCAAATGTCATTATTAACAGTTTTAATGATTTCTTCTGAACATGAAGGGTCCTGAACATTAATAGAACATTGAGTAAAGATTATGAACAGTTCTTCTGAACATGGCATCTTTTGCCTACTCCATACTGCCAGAGACTTGACAGCGCTTCTTCTCACAAATCTGAACCACATTTGGCTTTAGAGCAGAAGCAGTTGAGACCCTCAGTATGGCTTGAAGATGATCATCATTAAGTCTAGACCTGTACTTTGACTTATTGAAGTTCAAGGTGGAGAATAACTTCTCACACAGAAAAAAGTGGGGGAACTCACTCAAAACTTCCATTCCCTCACCTAAAAAAAAGGCGTATATATGTATAAATAAAACACCCCCACCCCACTCCAGTCACATCAGTCTGTACCAGCCTGTATCTACCTATAATATATATAAGATGCAGGCTGTAGCTAGGTAGGTGGCAGGCTGCAGATAGGTAGCTAAGTGGCAGGCAGGGGCGGGAACAGCTTACCTTGGTTCTGGCCGGCGCGAGTTCCCTCCTAACACTTCCCGCCTGTCACAGCCTCTCCCCGCTCTGCTGATTCTGTCAGTGTACAGCGGTCGGCGCGGGCCACAAAATATTGCACTGAGGGCCGCAAATGGCCCGCGGGCCGCGAGTTTGAGACCCCTGGGGCCTGTTTCAGTAAGGAGGTTCAAACAACTCAGAGTTTAAACTTGAACTTTGAGTTGATTTACAGAGAGATTAAAAACTCAGAGTTTTCGGTTTCAGAACAGCTGATCTGAGTTGGGTCAATCAACTTCGAGTAGACCAACTCAGAGTTAAGCGCGCACACCGTGACTTTAAAAAGGCATTATCAATGGAGCGCAGACATTACGAGTGACTATGGCAATATCTTATAAAAGAGATCAGCATTTCTTTCTCCGGCTGAACTTGATGTTCTCATGCAAAGTTATAGCAAATATGAGCGTATATATTTGAAAAGAAGCAACCATCAGTGAAGAAAAGACAGTTAGCTCCTCAAGTTAATGCCTAATTTCACTTTTAAAGTATTTAAATATTTAAGTATAATAAAATAAGTAATGTAATGTGTGACGTTTATTTTTTTTTCAAAACTTTTTTACACATTTATTAGTTTTAAATGATTTAACAGTGCACTTGTGTGTCTGCCTTTTTTATTGATCAAGTGAGGTTAATATAACATTTAGAAGGTAAGCAGTACTAAAAATAATTTTTAGAAAGAATAATAATCCCATTAATCTAGTTGCATGTCGAAGGTGAATTTAATTTAATTATTTATTAAAAAAGGACAAGCCATTCTCGTACAGTTCTTCTGTGTGTGACTAAAATGTAGGCAACAGCTATTATTCCATCCAAATATATTACATAAATTTATGTGCAAAACTGGAATATTGCATAAAAGATGCGAATAAAATTCCATCCAACGAGTCAAAGAGAAAAAAATCTTCACTTCCTGATTAAACTGGCACCAAATATCAAACAGAATTTACTGTGGTAGAAGAAGCTGCGTCAATTAATTCTTTATTTAGCTAATTAATGTACTTGCGCCTGGATGTCAGAAGACAATGCTGAAACACAATGAACACGTGGGGGCGTCTGAAGCCATGAGACGCGGAGACTATTGACACGCACCAGACGTTCGGAGGTAATTAATAATATACACTAATACTGAAACACAATAAGACATGTTACAGTGTGCTCAGCCTGCGTGTTTGTCCATTAACACACATTTTCATCATCATATGATCATGATCTTTTTTTTTAATGTACATAATTTGTTCAGTAAAAGTGTTTCCATCGTAGTTTATGCGCACATTTTCTATCGAATAAAAGTTTATCCTACTCAGTTATGCGCGTTTTTTATACATATTTTAAAAAGTTATGTGCCTCATGACGTTTCTATCAATCGTTTTTATGCACGTATCCAAAATAAGCATAAAAATAGGTGGGTAGAAACGTAAGGCAAAGGCGAGAAATACCGCTTCATCTTTAAAAAAGGGGAGGAGACCGACAGAAACTCTGAGTTTAGAGAATAAAACCTGCTTCTGACCAGGTTAGATTCACAGAGTAAGTTACCACAGTAACTGACTCTGAGTTAAAGTTACCTTTCTTTCAGAAACAGGCTTGACTTACCCTGCTTTCTTGAGTTTAACAAACCTGCCATTTTGAAATGGAAAACCCAGAGTTTCTCTCATTTCAGGGTTAAAATACTCAGAGTTTTCAGTTAACCTCCTTTCTAAAACAAGCCCCTGGTCTAGTTAGATTAGATTAGATTCACCTTTATTGTCATTACAGATGTACAAGTACAAGGCAACGAAATGCAGATTAGGTCTAACCAGCAGTGCAATAGCAGCAAGTGCAGGATACAGGAATAAGTTATAAAGTGCAGTTATAGAAAAACTGGGGTGATATTTACAGATGGGTGTACTATCAACATTATATACAAGTTGTATTAGCTATAAACAAAGATTTACAATTAATATATGTACAGGTAGCTATTAATAATCAGAAGTGCGCAGATAGATAAACATAATTATAAATGTATATAGTGGGTGTGTATATAATTACAGAAGTCCATGTGCAGTGGGTATGTACAGTTCAAATCAGTGTAATGTAGTGCAATGAATATGTGCAAATTTTAAATGTGCAAATGTTAAACAGTGCAGTGATTGTGACGAGTATAAGGAGAGTGGGGGGCATACCTGTCAACATTGGGATGTGAAAATAAGGCATATGCCCACCATAATAAGGGATCCCCCCATTAAAAAATAAAAAACAAATAGTATACAACAGCAGCAAATACATTAGCACACAGTTCCAGTTATTAAAATTAATAGCTTTTATAAAGAAATAGAATCAAGTTATCAAATCTCATTAGCCGTTTCTTCACTGTATAACTTACACATTCTGAATAAAGAGGATCAATCAGCCAGTCCGGGCCTGGTGTCTTCTCATGGACAGTATGTCAAACCTCTAAAGTTAGTCAGAGGATGTAGGGTTAACTAAGGACGTTCTCGCACTATGCTATCCGATTCATGCCAAGGCCCATTTTCTGGGTCGTTTGAGAAGTGTGAGTGCGCTGAATCGGGTTCAGGCAGGGTTCACTTGGCCGGCCCTGGCCCGATTGGAAGAGGTGGGCCTGAGCGTGGTTCACTTGGGCTTTGTGTGTGTGAAAATGTGCCAAAGCCTGAAACTGAATGCGAGACGTGACTTTTAAGGGACTGTTTCTTATGGATTTATTAATCATTCTTACTGTTCAATGAGCGCACTCTGCCGTAGCTTATTAAATAAGCAAACCCCTCACTGCACAACAGCTGAGAGAAATCTCCACTGTGCTGAGCGAGAGTGCTAACTGAACAGCGCAGCATCGATGACGTAAGCGTGCCCAGGCCCGACTTTAATGTGAGTGCGGGCCATCTGGGGAGACGGGAGGGGGGACAAGCAAGCTTTGACCCGGTTCAAGGCAACTGTACATAGTGTGAGTATGGCCTAATACTTTAATTGTCTGGTTGCCAACTGCTCACTCATCCTAAAAAGTAGTAGATTTTGCCACTTTCAGACCACTTGCCAATTTCAGCAATTAGTTGATTAAAGATCTCCATGCTGTCATGTCAAAACAAATTTTTACCGTCAAATGTGCCTTAGAATCAAATGTCTCACGGAGGCTGCCGTCTAAACCAAAACAAACAGACAGCAGCTCCTCGCGGAGACTGCCGTCAAACTGAAACCAAAAGTAAAATGCCCAGGCCCGGTCCTCTTTTGGCTTCCTCTGCCATCGTTCCTCCTTTTATCCTCCAGAGCTCCTTCCGTGGGATCCGAAGCAAGTGCGCACCGCAGGTGTATCCACTTACGCGGTGGCCTCACTCTGTTCCCACGGCTCTCGGCCATGGCCCCTCGCCACACACCCGCTCCCGTCCAAAATCACACTAGTTAACGACTGCTCCCGCGCTTTGTTCGGAATGCAGACCTCCAATGCATACCTGACCAGAGAAGTCAAATGGCGGGCGGATCTGGGGCATCTGGCAAAGATCTTATCAAAGCCGAAAACCAAATGAACATACACAAGTGAAATATTACAGTGACATTAAGACCACTTTACCAGTCACACTGAGGCATTTAAAATGATACCAAACATGAACATAGTGCTACAAGCTACATCATATTAAAACCTTAAACATTTTATGTTAAAATGTGAATGATTTGCTCTGATCAGTAAGTAACTTAAGGGTCAAGAAGGGGGGCTTGAGGTGAAAGGAGAAGGGTGAACTCTCGCATTTCCTCTTGTTTGCATTGTCAACAGTGATTTGAATAGAACCGTTGAACCGCTGGTTTCCAGATCTTCTTCTCAGATTAGAAAGTTTATTGTTTTAGTGCCTGTCCATTCTTGTGGTCTTGTCTTGTGTGGAGTTCCATAAGCGTTCCAAAATTTGATATTTTGGAGAGATACAGTCATCCTTACACTACTTCACTCTGGATAAGTAGAAAGACTAGAGAAAAATCACAATGTCTTAACGATAAGCTGATCTGTGTGAAATTCAAATCATGGTGCCTGTACCAGCTAGACAGGTTTGGCTTCTTGATAAGTTTCATATGTTAGGTGATTAAGAAAGAAATAAGCTTTAATGCGGCTGTAGGGTCCAGCCGGTTGGTCCAATGACGGTATCCAATGGTGGATGAAGGTTCACTGCATGTTCGGTCTTTCCAGTGCACAATGTTGATTTATATTAAACTTAACTCATATCTGACTCCAATTTTAGTATGAGATGGTTTAGAATATTAATATGTTTATCCTCGTTTTATCTGACTCCAATTATAAAACATTGAGAAGATTATTTTGTTTCCTTTCACATTATTTTAGATTATGATTGAATATTCTTTTGATTTGTTATTATACCTTATTCTCATTTACTCAGATTACGATAGCATCTCGAGTCTTGCACCGGCCGGGTATACAATCTCTTAATACAAGCTTGTCAGTCTTGGTCATTAAACAGAGGCGATTAACCACTCTCCTAAAAAGGCAGAACACTACTTACTCAATTTAGGAGATTTTTATGTGGTCCCCATAGATCTGTTATCTACTTAATCAAGACAAAGTATTTTAATAATAATCGCGCAGGATTATACTATTGTAGATGAAGGCCTAAATATCCACATTTAAAGTAGTTCCAACAATATTTTGTTGTTCTAAATAGTTGGCCTTTTACAGTCCAAGTATACATGAAATAATGCCAATTTGTTAGTCGGATCTCTAACAACATTGAATAGCGTGCCACGCTGCTCCGTCTAACATGTTTTAGTCCGTTACTAACCTGTACAGTGGCTTGTAGTGCTATGGACAACAACATTTATCAGTGATAATAACACGAACTCTGTTTGAATCATTCAAAACATAACAATTTATTAGTCAGGTAAATGTATTATGCCAATTCAATCAGTCAATTCATAAACGATCAATACAAAACATCAAATTATCAAAGATAACTCCAAGATGAAAAAGATGCATTCCTGACTTTGAAATATACATAACATGGAGCTAGCCATGTTATGGGCTGATCTGGTTAGGCAGAATCGCCCTGAGTTTTTCTCAACCCTTACCTTAAATAATCCAAGAATTCCCTCAAGGAAGGGGGTGTGAATGTATAACAAAAGGCATTCACACTTAGTGTCACACCCCTCACAGTGGTTCCAAAGATGCCTGAAGTTATATATTTATTGTTCTGATTATGTCTATTTCTGAGAGAATGAGACCATTGTACCAATTGCACTGAGACATTTCAAATGATATCAAACATGATAATTAAAGTCAGTTTGGTTAATCTAAAACATTCAAACATTGAAATGACCATATGCGTGAGTTGGGGGGATGAAGCTGAGTCTCAGCATAGTCAGATGCAAATGCAGCAGGAACTGTTTTTTCCCGCATTCCTCCCTGGTGGGTTGTGAAGTCACCAGTCTCTGTTTTCAGCTCATGTTTTGAATTGTCAAAGATATCAGAATATTTGCAATATTTCAATTCTTACAGCGGCACTAAATGAAATGGCTTTAATTTAATAAACATTCCAAACACAAAATAAGCAGCGATAACAAATAACAGAGAAGAAGTTTGGCTATATTTACTCTTCTGAACACATACTTTCTAGCAGTTCTAGCTTCTACCTCAGTTCAGGTTGCTAGTCTTCTTTAGACGTACTTGCTAATGTTCTTGTGAGTGGGCAAACACATTCATACAAAGCAGTCAAGCTATATTTTTTAAACAAATAACACACATGTTTACAGTTTAATTCATTTCATGACCTTCATAAAAAATACTTCTGCTGGCCTTTGTGTGGGCAACCTGCTTTTGGAGTGTTTCAGTCAATATGGAATGGCTTATCATCTTGCAAAGTCAATGAAAGCTGGAAATCAAGCAAATTTAAGCAAAACTCATTGATTCCACTTTTTAGATTTAGGCCCTGTTTACACTGTCAGCTCTTGGTGCCCAATTCCAATTTGTTGCCTATATCTGATTTGTTTGCTTGTTCGTTTACACATTATTTTAATTGTGACCCATATCCGATTGATGTGTTTATACTTGCCATACAATTTGCGACGTCGTGCATGCGTAAAGGCGGATTCTAGCATCTGTGCCACACTAGCCATGATGGAAGAAATTGTCTTGATTTTAGCTTTACTAAATATGCGAAGTTCGCCCAACTTTAAAATGATTTCAGGGTGGAGGAGGAGGTCCGTCATCACAGTTTGCGCCTAGGGTTTATATATGGTGTCCTCCACTGACTCGTCTCCCTACAGGCCAAGAAGGTAGGTAACTAGTACCGTCGACCACTGACCACTTTCCTCCTCCATGTTTCCTCTTCCTGTTGTTTACCGCTTGGCGTTCCAACACACACTCTTCCTTCTACGCCATTAAAACGTGAAGAAGTACGAAATGGTTGCAAGATTAATGACGTACAAAATGGAATGCCTCAACAAATCCCATCTGCCTGTTTACATTATTGTCGCATCGTCGCATATCTGATTTCTTTTCACATATTAGGGAGGCCTAAAACGGATCTCTGAATATCTGAATGCATTCCTTTTTGTGTGTTTACGTGGTCATAGAAAAGATTCGATCTGTGTCACATGTGAGCAAAAATTTGGAATTGGGTCACATTTAACTGGTCGTGCTAACATGGTGTTAGTTGTTTTCATTTGAGCTGCACAGTAAAAGAGCTAAAAGCAGTAGCCAGTCTACCATACTTTTTTTTCAACTCATAGATCTAACACTGAGCTTGTGTTGTAACATCAATAAAAACCCGAGCTCGCCTTCTAAAGCTTTCGATAAATGCTCTGCGAATGTAACGGGCTGGGACTCCTCGAGGCACGATGACCTGAGACACGGTGGTGCTTTCACCAGGCCTCCGTGGCTGATTTAGCTGGACCTGCAGGTTGTAGTATCTCTGATTGTTGCGGATTATGATTCCCTGCATATCAATACGGACATTAGTAGAGCTTATCAGGTTAGAGTGGGCCTGTTCCACTAGATACCCATTGTCCCAGTGACTGACTAAGTTTTCGATCTCTTCTCTAAATTGACTTCCATCAGTGATTGCATTAGGTGCTGGCACAGCAGAAAAGGTGGTACTTCTCCTGTTTGCTCTGTCCACTTCTGTGCATATCACAATTCTCTGGGGGTTGTTTTCATTGGTTCTGCTGCTGAGATGTTTAGTGGTGACGTAGGAGCATTCTCCTGGTTCAATAGGCCCACAGTAATCATAATACGACTCTGAGGTCCAGCACCAGTTGTAACTATAGCCATGTAAGCCACAGAAATGATCTGAGCGACAGGGCTTTAAATTATAGGTTACATCCACCTCTGGAGAGCAGTAGTCCCAGCTATTTGCAGTGTGACACCAGTAGTAATCTCCACTCACATAATAATGACATTCATCAATGCAAACATCATTTTTATAAGTGTGGTGGATGAACATCTTTGGCTCGACGTGGCCACAGAAACCCCAACTACCCTCCACTTCACACCACTTGTATTTATAATTGCGTTTTTCACAGGGACTGTCTTCTTTACACTGTCTGTTCATGTAATCCGTGTTTTCATTAGGTGAACAGTAATCCCATCCCTTCTCAGTAAGACACCAATAGTAGTTTTCACCTTTGTGATCACAGTAGTCATAACACTGCGCATCTGTGTATGATCCATAATGGTTGTTGTCGTTTTTCACCAGTCCACAGTATCCCCAATGAAATGCATTGATTTTGCACGAATAGTAGTCGTTTCCATTTTTCTCACACTTTTCACTGCACTGCCTGCCCCAGTAGTCTACGTTTTCTTTAGGCGAACAGTACATTGTCTGGCACTGTCCATCTTTATCAATAGTCTTGCACTTGTACTCGCTCCAGTAGACCTTGCAGTCTTCAATACAGATCGTTCCAATGTGAGTCCAGAATGTTTTTCCAGAGGTCGGTGAACAGAAGATGAGGAGCAAAATGAGGGGGATGTTCAGATGCTCCATTTTTGTCTGTCAAGAGGAAAATGAAGTGAATAAAGGCATGATGTAGCAAATAACACCAACGTTCTTTTAGAACTTTGTACTAAACAACTGTAAACATTAAACTAAGCAATTTAGATCAGGTCAGCCCTAAATTATAATACCAAAGAGATATTGAATAATGAATATTAAAAATATAAAAGCATTTTCAACATTTGATTATTATTATAACATTTATTTTACCAGGAAAGACACATTGAGATTAAAAATCTCTTTTACAAGAGCGTCCTGGCCAAGATTAAGCAGTATACATGTCACATGGGTCTAGCAAACAAAAAACGATTGACAGTTAACATGAACCCCACACTGACAAACTATTCAAAACATCTACAAGCCTCCTACACTTTTTATACTCTCATTTAGTGAAATTAACTCTTTAAACTGCAGTTGTGATTGTAGATTATTCCATGCAAAAGGTTCTGCATATTTAAAAGCCTTTTTCCCCATCTCAGCCCGCACTTTAGGAACAGACAGTAAATAAATATCTTTTGACTGGAGACCATACCTAAGAACAGGCTTTTACGAATGTAATTCTGTATATATGATGGGAGTAAACCATTCAATATAGATTTGTAAACAAGGATATGCCAATGCATGAGCCTACGAATGGATAAAGCAGACAAACCTACCCCAGTATACAGCACACAATTATGAGTTAAGGATTTAAAATTAGTTAAAAAAATCTTAATGCACCATGGTAAACAGTATCCAAGGCAAGCAGACTTTGAGACGAAGCATGCATATAGATAACATCACCGTGGTACAATGTCGACATCAGTGTTGCATTGACTGTCACAAATAAAGAATGTTCAGGTGAATCCAATTGCGAGTGAACAAAATAAATATTTATTAACACAGTCAAAACAAAAGCAAGGAATGAGTGCGGTGCTAGGACTAGGAGAAACAGGGCAGGAATCAGGCAGGAAACAGGGTCCAGTAAAAACTCCTCAGGTCCTGAGCACAGACAGATAGCACCATAAGCACACGTAACGAACTGACAATGAAACACAGAACACGTCGCACATATATAGGCATGATAATGAGTTTCAGCTGGCGAACAATCAATCCAGCTGAGTGCCGTCATAACACGTGACCAAGGGCCTGTTTCAGTAAGGAGGTTCAAACAACTCAGAGTTTAAACTTGAACTCTGAGTTGATTTACCGAGAGATTAAAAACTCAGAGTTTTCGGTTTCAGAACAGCTGATCTGAGCTGGGTCAATCAACTTCGAGTAGACCAACTCAGAGGCTGTTTCTCAATATGCGTTCTTCAGCGGTCTTGCGTCCTCGTGTTCTCGTGAAACGTCATCATCAGCTGCCTAAGTTCAGTTCCAATACTCAAGACCGCAAGTATGGAGGACGCGTGAAACTTACCGGATGTGTTCTTGATATCGAGGACGCACTGATGCAGACTTGAGCACCGAATTCGCTTTGGAAGTCCCAGAAGTGATTTCGACTGGAGGTGGGAAGCGCTGCATTTTATCTAGATTTATTATTAAAGTTCATAGATATGAATTATTTACCTCAGGACTTTCCCTAAATGAAACTGTGAAAGTACACATTACCATGGACATCTTAATAAAGAAATAAACACATTAAGGGTGTTTGTTTGCTGAAATTTGTATTAAAATCTGTTTTATTTATATTGTGCAACATATATTTATAATGTTTTATGCAGAGAACATATTGTGAAAAGGAGAAAAACAATAAATCGTTGTATGAAGGCTGTAATGTTTAAATAATTTACAATTTAAAACACGTAAAAGGTCATGTGACCATCAGGAAGAACGCAGCATCTCAATTCTCAAAGGACGCATTTTTTGCCCTCGCGGTCTCCTGAGTTCGTTCTTCCGAGGACACCTGGCAAGACCGATCTCCAAGAGAACACAAGTCCGTTCTCTGCGTTCTTGGAATTGAGAAACAGCCAGAGTTGAGCGCGCGCACCGTAACTTTAAAAAGGCATTATCAATGGAGCGCAGACATTACGAGTGACTATGGCAATATCTTATAAAAGAGATCACCATTTCTTTCTCCGGCTGAACTTGATGTTCTCATGCAAAGTTATAGCAAATATGAGCGTATATATTTAAAAAGAAGCAACCATCATTGAAGAAGAGACAGTTAGCGTGGAAAACAGCTGCTCAAGTTAATGCCTAATTTCACTTTTTAAGTATTTAAATATTTACGAATAATAAAATAAGTAATGTAATGTGTGACGTTTACATTTTTTTTCTAAACTTTTATACACATTTATTCGTTTTAAATGATTTAACAGTGCACTTGTGTGTCTGCCTTTTTTATTGATCAAGTGATAAAGGTTAATATAACATTTAGAAGGTAAGCAGTGCTAAAAATAATTTTTAGAAAGAATAATAATCCCAATAATCTAGTGCATGTCGAAGGTAAATTTAATTTAATTATTTAATAAAAAAAGGACAAGCCATTCTCATACAGTTCTTCTGTGTATGGCTAAAATGTAGGCAATAGCTGTGTTTCCATCCAAATATATTACATAAATTTATGTGCAAAACTGGAATATTGCATAAAAGATGCGAATAAAGCAGAGATTCCATCCAAGGAGTCAAAGAGAAAAAAATCGTCACTTCCTGATTAAACTGGCACCAAATATCAACAGTAGTTGTTTTATTAGAGCAGTTGCTCTACTTATGGTACTGTACAATGCCTGTAAAACACATGTTAAGTTTATGTTAAATGAAAGTTTCTTCTCTTATATTCTTTATTTAGGAAAATGAAGAAGTGGCAAAGTTTTGACATTTGTCATGCACATAAAAGACAATAATAGTCGGCAGAAATGTTTTGCATTATTCAATTATATATATTTTTTCATCTATATCTTGCACCTAGCTAAGATGCTATGGATGTGCATACTTTGATCTTTCTAGATTAAAGTCCGAAAGACAAATGGCAGCAAACTTAGAACCAACCCAAAACGTGGCCCTATATACATTTCTGGAGAGTGGCAAATACGTCCCAGGAGCTACATTATTTATTTATTTATTTTATTGCAGTTTTTATTTTTGCGAATCCACCAGCTCTGTAAAAAATAAATCCGTAAAATTTAGGGTAAAAAACGGCAGCTGTGGTTGCCAGTACTTTACCATTAAAAACACGGTACAAACCTTAAAAGTACTTTTTAAGTTTTATGGTAAATTACCGTATTTTATTAATTTATCGAGGTAATATGTCTGTATTTTGAATGATCAACATCTACACATCTTTTGTTCCACAGTTAGCACACCCACATGCAGGTGGTGATGAGGAAGTGGCATAATGAGCCAATGCTCTTCACAATCAACTTTTCCCCGTAAGCAGAAAAGAGTATCAGCATTGAAGGTGCTCAGTGTCATTCACACAGCTACTAAACACCAGTGTGGTAACAAGCATAAAATTAAAGTAATGAAATGAACATTGTTTATCAACATTAGATGTAACATAAATCTCTAATGTACATAACTGATGGGGAAACAACTAAAAAGATCCACATTAATGTCAACCAAATGCATAAAAAGTTATGTACCATGCAGGGAATTCTGGGAAAGTCAATTCACGGTTATTCGCCGTATATATTAAGGAAACATACCGTTAACCAGGTTAAGGATTTGTACTGTAGCATTTTTACAGTTATTTTACCATTGAAATCATGACCATTTTTACAGTGAGAGGTTCGCTTTTTGAGATCTCAGATTTCTCTCACTAGTGCCATTCGCTCCTAGGCCTGTTTCAGAAAGCAGGTTAAGTTAAAACTCAGAGTATTTTAACCCTGAAATGAGAAAAACTCTGGGTTTTCCGTTTCAAAATGGCAGGTTTGTTAAACTCGAGAAAGCAGGGTAAGTCAAGCCTGTTTCTGAAAGAGAGTTAACTTTAACTCAGAGTCAGTTGGTGGAAATGTCATGATTCACATAACTTTTGAAAATACGCATAATAAAACTAACTGAGTAGGTTAAACTTTTATTTGATAAGATGCACATAAACTACGAAGTGCACTTAACAAATTACAGTATGTAGCCTACATTAAAAAATGGTTTGTTAGAGATGATGATGAAAATGTGTGTGAATGGACAAACCAGCAGACTGAGCACACTGCAGAACATCTTAAATGTTGTTTTAGTCATTCAAAAATGCCTTTACTGTTTCATTATTAGTGTATATTATTAATTACCGCGTGTCAAGAGTCTCCGCGTCTCATGGCTTCAAACGCCCCCATGTGTTCATTGTGTGTCAATTGTCTTCTGAGGCTCAGGTACATTAATTAAATAAAAAATCATTGATGCAGCGTATTCTACCGCAGTAAATTCTGTTTTTACTGTTGATATTTGGCGCAAGTTAATCAGGAAGTGACAATTTTGTTCTCTTCGACTCGTTGGATAAAAACGCTGCTTTATTTTTAGGCGTTATTCCAGTTTTGCACAAATTTATGTAATAGCCTATATTTTGATGGAAACACAGCTATTGCCTACATTTTTTTCATAAATAATTAGCTTAACCTTCGACATGCACTGTTACTAAATTAATGGGATTATTATTCTGTCTAAGTTATTTTATTACTGCTTACCTTCTTAATGTTATATCAACCGCTATCACTTGATCAATAAAAAGGCAGACACACAACAAGTGCACTGTTAAATCTATTAAAACTATAAAGTGTATAAAAGTTTAGAAAAAAGTATAAACGTCACACATTACATTACTTATTTTATTATACTTAAAATGTTTAAATACTTAAAATTAAAAATTACGCATTAACTTGAGCAGCTGTTTTCCCACGCTAACTGTCTCTGTTTCACTGATAGTTGCTTCTTTTTAAATATATACGCTCATATTTGCTATAATATATATATATGTATATGTATATATATATATATATATATATATATATATATATATATATATATATATATATATATATATATATATATTAGTATATATATATATATTAGGAAATCTAGAACTTTATCAATTTAGAAAGCTTTTGATTTGTTGGTTATTTTGGCCTTACCTTCATAATTATTTTGGTTAGGAGAATTTTCATTTAAGTATCTCTTTGTTTTTGTTTACCCTGTCTGGAAATGTAAAAATATATTGAACTTTGTTAAACAGTAAATATAAGATAATATTTTTCTTTTGAAATCTCTTTTCAGAGTTTTTTTGTTATTATATCTGAAGTAAAAGTTTGCTGGGATAGAGAAAAAGGAAATTCTCCACGCACATTATTAAATATTAATTTATTATTAATTCGATCCAATTAAATTTATATATATATATATATATATATATATATATATATATATATATATATATATATATATATATATATATATATAATTTTTTTTTTTTAATCCTAATTTAATTTTGTCTCCGTACCCCTAGAAAAGGGACAAAACTGTAACACCAACTGATTCCCCTCACCCAACACCTTCTCTAAACCCAACCGTCAGTGTTTTAAAAAGCAATCCAGAAAACGAAAATCCCCCTGAGTTTTACCACATTATCAATTTTTACCACATTCTCACACCGGTATTTACATGTTTATTTAATTATATCAGCTTTGTGGAACTGTTACTTGTTGGACTCGAACCTTATCATTGCGATGAACTCCACTCTTCCGTCTCAAGTCCACTAACATATGCTGCAAGTCACTAGACAAACTGGCAATAGGGAGAAAGCAGTTCTCATGGAGCTAAGCGGTCAGCTATTAGCGTGAAAAGGAACGGCATCATACTGCACCGTAACATTCCTTTAAAAGACAAAATGCAGCCATACGTACTTCTGGCTACATAATTCGTGATTTCTAGAAATGTATATAGGGCTACGCTTTCAGAATGAACCCATGTTGCTTAGAACACAACTACAATGGACCACTGAATCCCAGAACATAGAAAAAAACACCTTAATTTATATCTTGATTCGGTTTTTTTTTTTATAAAAGTCACCATGATTAGTGTTTGCTTTAGCAGGGCACATTATTAAATAGAGTAATACACCGTTTTAGTACTTGCTATAGAAAATGGCTGTAATGCATTAACAATAAATTGTGAAACCTTGTGAAATCTTTCAAAAATGCTACAACACCTTTTGAGTACAAATTAATAAAGGACAATCTAATTAAACAAGTACATTGTTGTATCTCTGTACTACATGATGTGCCATCGAATTATACTTCACAATTAAAAAAATAAATCCTATTTACATAAAGATACTTTGTTCTCACCTTTCAATTCGGAATGCAATCAGGTCTTCAGCGACCCTGGGTGGTTACCTTTTAGGGTTTGATTGGAGTAAGTGTTTAGGCTCAGATAATACTGCTGAGACTTCACTATATATGCTCTTCTGAATACAGAGTTCCTCAGTTTCAGCATGAATAGCTTTTTTGGACACGAATCTAGTTTGAGCCCTTGCTTGCTGATGTTGTAACTAGGCAAAAACATTAATACATAGCCGTTGGTAAGGTAGGTAAGGAGGTAAAGAGAGATAAGCAGTGAAGCTTCTTGTTTTTTTTGCACATAACACGCTTCCTTCCGCACCCTGTATTACAAAATTACATTCATCAAGTTGATGGTACTAAACAACTGCATACAAAACAAAAATGTAGTGTGGCAAAATGTTGTGTTTCGCAAGACCAAGGAGCTGCAAACTAGTTTAGCATAAATTTATGCATAAATGACTAGTTTAGCTAGTCAAACATAAACAGGCAAAAATATGGTATAAGAAACCATCACCAACAGTATACCAACATAGGCTCATTCTGAAAACATAGCCCTATATACGCTTCGGGAGATTGTGTATTATATTGTTAGAAGTACGTATGGCTGCATTTCGTTTTTTTAAATAAATGCTACAGGGCGGTATGATGTCGTTCCTTTTTGCATATACCAGCTGACCACTTACCTCCGTGTGAACGGATTTCTCACTGTTACCAGTTTGTCCGGTTAGCTCGCCATGTACGTAGTTGGATTTGAGAAGCAGAGAGGAGTTGACCTCAATGACAGGGTTCGAGTAAGGTGAGGAACTGTTCCAGAAAGCAGGTAAGACATAAACAGAATCCAAAAAATAAAATAAACATGTAAATAACAGGGTGAGAATGTGGTAAAAATCAGATGAGGGGTTTTCTTTTTATGGACTGCTTTTATTGGTTGGCTTTAAGGAAGTGGGTGGGCGGGTCATTCTGTCCTTTTGAAAATACTATTGGTTGGGTTTAGGGAAGAAGGGAGGTGGGCCAGTCGATCTGTCAGTCAGTCAGTTGACAGCGGGCTCTGGTGGATTTATGCGAGAAGAGCAGGCGCGAATGGCACACGCAAGAGAAATTTGAGATCTCAAAAAGTGTACACAACAGCATCTTATGGATTAATGAAAACAAAAACTATAAAAAGATGGCAGCTTGCTCTCTGCACCACTCACATGGTCACCCACTGAAGCTAAGCAGGGCTGCACCCAGTCAGTACCTGGATTAGAGACCGCATGAGTAAGCTAGGTTGCTGTCGGAAGTGATGTTAGTGATGACTCAAACCCAATAGAGAACTCAAAAAGTGAACAAATCTTTTCCTTATGCACAAATGATTGAATCACTCCCTGAGAGGACTCATTGTTCTCGAGTCACGTAAAAGATTCATTCAAAATGAACAAATCGTTCTAGAACAACCCATCACTACAGCCCATGGGTAGTAGTCATTCAGACAGGACACCATTGTGGTGATCAGTGTTCTCTTTAGTTGGGCACCATGTTGTTGTTTTAAAATAATTATGAATTTGGAACATCATTGAAAAAGTAAGCAATAACAGGCGTTAGAAAATAAAGATCTGAATAATGAGTGAACAACTCACTGATCTGTGTGTAATCCTTCCAAAATGCAAATCTTTTTGACATCAATACTTACCCCACCTAAACACTAAGGACAATCTAAAGCAGGGATGTCAAACTCACTTTCTGGAGGGCCACAGCTCTGCACAGTTTAGTTCCAACCCTAAGTAAACACACTTGATTAAACTAATTGAGTCCTTCAGGCTTGTTTGAAATCAACAGGTAAGTGTGTTGGAGCAGGGTTGGAACTAAACTGTGCAGGTCTGTGGTCCTCCAGGAATTGAGTTTGACATTCCTGATCTAAAGGATAGATACATTGTAGTAATGACTTGTCTTGTTTTTATACTTCCCAGAGAACCAAATAATCTAATATAAATCTCGGCAATCCAAATGGTAAAAATTCATGTAAGAAAAAAGTACTTGTTCTCACGTTACATTTTAGAGTGTAGTCAGCAATTCAGCAACCCTGGGCAGGTTCGTCTTCTTGGGGCTTGATGAGAGTAAGTGTTCAGGTAAGATTATAGATTATTAAGAAATGAAATACTCTGAGACCTGTTTAACAAGTTTTAACGCATCACCATATGGAATGGGTTCGCTTTATTAACAAGTTTAAAATAACCAATCAAATCAGTCATTAATCAATCATAACAGCAAGAAGTCTACACCACAAGGTTTTTTCTCGAACTTACAAAGATTTTTTCAGTTCTAGCATAACTACTTTGGACATAGTTGCTGAGGTTGTAACTAGTTGTTGTGACTGGGCAAAAACATTCATAAACAACCGTTGCAGTAAACCTAGAAGAGATAAGCAGTCGAGCTTCTTGTTTTTCACAAACCACACACAGCAGCCATTCCATGACCTGCTTTGGTTGCCCTGCTGAAAAAAACAGTTTAAACCAGCCTAAGCTGGTTGGCTGGTTTCAGCTGGTGACCAGCCTGGTTTTAGAGGGGCTCTGGTTTTCCAGGCTAGCTGCCAGCCATTTCCAGCCTTGTCTTAGCTGGTCAGGCTGGAAAATAACCAGCTAAAACCAGCTTGACTAGCCTGGTTTAAGCTGGACATAGCTGGTTTTGGCTGGGCTCCCAGCCTGGCTAGTCTGGTCGTCTCTCAGCCTTACCAGCTATGACCAGCCTGGAAATGGCTGGACACCAGCCTGGAAGTGGCCAAAACCCCTCTAAGGCCGTACTCACACTAGGTACAGTTGCCTTGAACCGGGCCAAAGCACGGTTGTCCCCCCTCCTGTCTCCCCCGACGGCCCGCGCTCACACCACAAACGGGCTTCGGCACGCTTACGTCATCGCTGCTGGGCTGCTCAGTGAGAAGCGCTCTCTCACTCAGCAGCACAGTGGAGATTTCTCTAGTTATATCGTTTCAGTCGTTTGATATGCCGTCAAATATTTCGCCAAACAGTCCTTAGAGATGCGGCGACACGCAGTCAGATATTTCGCCGGACAGATCCGCCACTTTTGGTGCTCATAAACAATCATAAAGCACTCGTGCTGCAGGAATGAGGAGGTCTGCTGAAGGTGCAGCTGTCGTGCAGTGAGGGGTTTGCGTCTTTAATAAACTACGGCAGTTTGCGTTCACTGAACAATAAGAATGACTAATAAATCCATATGAAACAGTGCCTAAATGTCACGTCTCGCTTTCAGTTTCGGGCTTTGGCGCGTTTTGCGCTCACACACAAGTGTACCGCGCCAAAGCCCAAGTGAACCGCACTCAGGCACACCTCTTCCAACAGGGCCAGGGCCGGCCAAGTGAACCGTGCTTGAGCCCGATTAAGCGCACTCACACTTCTCAAACGATCCGGGAAACGGGCCTGGGCACGGTACAAATGGCATAGTGTGAGTAGGCCCTAAAACTAGCCTGGTTGACCAGCTAAAACCATGCACTTATGCACTTACACACTCAACAGGATAGTATGTATGTAGTGTCAGCCTAAATTGCACACTAATGTTTTTTTACTAAGCGGAAATTCAAACCGTTTCCCTGATGACGTCTGACAAATCCGTGAAATAAACGACCGAATTATCAGATAATACCTGCCATGAGTATATCCGTATTCACCATCGGGAGGCTCTATAATCACTCTCGTAGGAGAATTTTGCTTTCACCATCCAAAATTAATAAAGTTATCCAACATGTGAGTCCGATAGCTCCGTCCCTTCCGCTACCTAAGCAAACCTGCTGTCGTTGAGTGCGTGAAGTGTCCATCAATACACTTCATTTTAGCGGCTGAATGAGTGCATTATTCGGGTAATTAAAGTGCTCTTATTATTTTTAGACTTTTCAGTGTGAACACTCTACTTAAACTATTTATACTACAAAATGGCGTAGAATAGTGCATAAGTATGCGATTTGGGATGCAGCTATACTCTTCTAAACAAAGAGTTTCTCAGTTCTAGCATCAATGCCTTTTTTGGGACACGTCCAGTTTGAGCCTTTGCTTGCTGATGTTGTAAATAGTTCTTGTGACTAGGCAAAAACATGCAGAGCTGTTGAAGGTAAGGAGAGATAAGCAGTCATGTTGCTTGTTTTTCAAATAACACACTGACACTTCATTTCTTCCACACCCTGTATTACAAAACTACTCATACCATCTTGACGTTACTAAATACCACATATGCTAGTGACAATCCCCTCTTTAAAGATTACACCAATAATACCAATTTATTTGACCAGCAATCTTATTTTCCCGCTTATTTGTTCTAGTTGTTTACGTAAATCAGGGATGTCCAAACTCGGTCCTAGAGGGTCTTGAAGAGTTTAGCTGCAACCCTACTCAAACACGCCTAAACCAGCTAATCAGTTTCTTACTAGATATACTAGAAACTTCCTGGCAGGTGTGTTGAGGCAAGTTGGAGCTAAACTCAGCGGGACACTAGCCCTCAAGGACCGAGTTTAGACACTCCTAAAGTAAATGTGTAAACTTATTAAATCATCAAGAAACTTGATGTGGTTGGAGCTGAATTTGGCAGTGCAGTAGAGCAGTGGACTGAATACTCAGCCTTGTGGGACACCTGTGAGTGGTAAACATTGCATTGTCCGTAAAAACTTCGGATGGTATGCCAACTGGAATGGGTCCAGTTTATTTGGTAGACTGGACTTGATGTGATTTGTGAACAAACTCTACAAGATGGTAATAATTCAGACAGGACACTAAAAGATGTTTAGTTTGGCAAGAAGGTCAACGGTTCGAGACCCAGCTGGACCAGTCGACATTTCTATGTGGAGTTTGCATGTTCTCCTTGTGTTGGTATGGGTTTCCTCTGGTGCTACGGTTTCCCCCACAGTCCAAACACATGCGCTATAGGTGAATTGATGAACTAAATAGGCCATAGTGAATGAGTGTGTGTGTGTGAATGTGTATGGGTGTTTCCCAGTACCAGGTTGCGGTTGAAAGGGCATCAGCTGTGTTAAGCATATGCTGGAGTAGACAGTTCATTCTGCTGTGGTGACCCCTGATAAATATGGGACTAAGCCGGAAAAAATGAATGAATATATTAGCGTTTGTAGGCACCATATTGTGGAGATCAATGTTTGCCTTAGTTCAGCACTAGGTCATTGACTTAAAATGTTTATGAATATTATTGATAAAATAAAGATGGGAGCTCAGGTAGGTCTCGAGAGCTCACCTGGTTTATTTTGGGCCTTTGGTAGATTATAGGGATTGCTAAAGAGAAATAATCTGCTGACCGAAAGGCAAAGATAGAAGTCTGACTGTACTGCCCTCAGCTAAATGTACTTATTTAGCCTATGCATCGCATGGCTTCACTAAGCACTCATGAGAAAGTGTAGCATTCTTTAAAGCTTTACTGATGCATCACTTGTAATATTTCTTCCTTATTTTTCTTCTAAAACTGTAACAGAAACAATAATGACAAGAATATACATCCAGTGTCCTTGTACATACATGAATACGACTATATTCCTACATTTGCATGTCAACAATCAAATCAAAGTGACAGCATAAACTAATAGTAAATATAATATGCTGTTAAACTACATACTAGCATGTAGCACGCCATAAGCTAGCACATGGGAAGACGGGTAGCTCCAATTACTTCACTAATAAATCTACTGCACAGTAACACAAAAGGTTATAATATTACTTAAAAAAACTCTAATATATACATAGGCAAATTAATTCACATTGAACTTATCAAGGGCAGAATATTAAATGGTAAACAGAGACACAGTACGTAAGTAATTCCACTGCTAGTGCTTGTACAAAATGGCTTCTGTGTTTTCCTCTTCACAGTTACGTGATACTTTTTGCAATATGACCACAAGATGGCAGTGTTCAACAAAAGAACAATTACAGAGTCACCGCTTTCTAAATCAATGATTTTACAGAACCAATTACTTAAAATTTTTGATTACCATACTATTAACACAGAAGACAACATTTAGGGGCAGAATACTGACTAAGACCTCATCTATTTTGCTAATTTGGTGGTGCTAACCACTGAGTCGCCATGCTTTATCTAGAAAAATGGAGAAGTAGGGGTGGAAGCAAGGATTCTTCAAGATGAAGATAACTAAGGTAAGAAACTGGTTATTTATAGTGTGTTTGGATTCATCTGATTGGTAAATCATATGTTAGCTAATGCGGGACTAGCTGTGGTCAATCGTAAGCATGTGATCCTCTCAAAATTAGTTTATAAATCATTAGTATCTGGATGCAGCCTTTATGATGCAAGCTAAGATTAGATCACTCAGCGATGCAATCTCAGACACAATGCACTTAATGGAGTGAGTAATGTCGCTGTGACAGGTGGGGTTAGGTGAGCGCATTAAAAAGCATTGGATGCAGCTCAGCTTGCACCGCACCAGGTCTGCATCCAGACCCCACTTTTATGAATAAACTTCACAAAAATAAAAGCACTCAAACATTTAGTATCTTCCCTTCTATTAAGCATTTGAACTCATATTCAAAAGAGGCAGAGTAGGATGGAGCTCAAATCATAAGATCTGCAAGCAGTTTCCTGAATGTGTTTGTATCTGCATTTGTATCTGAAACAACGCCCTGCTGTTTCTCAAGGGCTACTTTTTTTATGCAGGACACTAAATATGTGTGAAAACAATATTAGCCTAAAGCAGGTTTAAGTAAACATTAACCACAAAAGAAAATCTCTCACATGAAACAATGCACAGCAGGACAATACACAGATCAGAAAACGAGTGTAAAACATTTAACTTTCCACAGTGACGCGTAAAAGTCTATTACTTTGGGTACTGCAACTCCAACTGCAAGATCATTAAATGTTGCATCACGATAATTTAGCATTTAGCATTGACCACTTTCAAGAGTTCACACTTAGCTGATGATTGATTATAAGCAAGTTTGGCATGCTGTCCCGGGAGAGAGCCCTGAGCTCGAAGGTTCTTGAGCCCTGGGCTCCCTCCCGTTTGGAGGAAGAGAGGGGAGCCTCGAGCTCAGGTAGATCTCGACCACTCCCCTTTTTATAATAGCTAAAGATTAAGATTGAAGGCTATTAAAAGATATGCTGCATTATTAGATTACCTGTATTGAAATTTAGATTTAATGATTAACTTGTTGTACATGTTTTTGGAATGTGGGAGGAAACCGGAGAACCCGGGGAAAACCCACGCAAGCACGGGAAGAACATGCAAACTACCCACAGAAACGACCGCCGGCCTGTTAAGGAACTAGAACCGGTGACGTTCTTGCTGTGAGGCGACAGTGCTAACCACTGAGCCACCGTGCTGCCCTATGGAGGAAAAGGTGAAAAGGTAGGGGTGGAAGGGGGGATTCTTCATATTGAAGATGACTGTAGTAAAAAAAACCCTGGCTCTTTATAGTGGTTAGGAATGGCCCGATTGATGGATCATGCATGCTAATGCAGAACCAGCCATGTTCAATCATAATCACGTGCTCCTCTCGAAATTAGTTTATGAATAAACTCCACTTAATGCAGCACCCATTTTGGTGCTGATGCCCTAATATGAATAAAAGTTTCACAGCAACAAACACCAATTGACTTGCACTATTGGACAGCAGATATGAATATTCTGTTTAAAAAATGTCCAAGTGATATAAAAACCTTTGCTTAACAGCTTTAATGCTGCACTTGTTGTGGTGATGACGCCCTAACATGAAAAAAGTTGTGAAGTTTTACAGTTTCACAGCGACATACACCCATTTGCGTGCACCATTGGGGAGCAGATGTGAATATTTTGTAAAAAAAAAAAAAAAAGTGTACATATAAAAATGTTTGCTTGACCTGAAACTGAACACTGGTGTTTGGATGAGTTTTTATATGACACAGAAGGTAAGCAAACCATTCAGTTTGTTGACAATATAAAATGAATACTGGCATCCTATTTCTTGTGATAAGTTAAATATAAATGTGTTAAATACATTTTTTATATATATATATATATATATATATATATATATATATATATATATATATATATATATATATATATATATATATATATATATATAGTTGAAGTAAGAAAAAAAAATCAAAAGGGGGCTAATAATTCTATTTTAAATATTTCCCAATAGAGCAAGGAAATTTTCACAGTATGTCTGATAATATTTTTTCTTCTGGAGAAAGTCTTATTTGTTTTATTTAGGCTAGAATAAAAGCAGTTTTAAATTTTTTAAAAACTATTTTTGGGACAAAATTATTAGACCTTTTAAGCATTTTTTTTCCTGTTAGTCTACAGAACAAACCATCATTATACAATAACTTGCCTAATTATCCTAACCTGCCTTAACCTAATTAACCTAGTGTCTCTTTAAGCTGTATAGAAGTGTCTTGAACAATATCAAGTGAAATATTATTTACTGTCATAATGACAAAGATAAAATAAATCAGTTATTAGAAATAGGTTTTTAAAACTATTATGCTTAGAAATGTGCTGAAACAATCTTCCCTCCATTAAATAGAAGTTGGGGAAAAAATAAACAGGGGCACTAATTATTCAGGGGGGGCAAAAAATTCTGACTTCAACTGTATATATATATATATATATACACATGTATGTATGTATGTATGTATGTATGTATGTATATATATATATATATATATATATATATATATATATATATATATATATATATATATATATATATATATATATACTAACATTTTCTTTGCAAACCTTTCCATTACATTGTTTTAAAATACATTTCATATTTGGAATAAAGTGTAATTTATTTTACAAAGTTATGTTAAAAGTAAATTTGTTTGTTGAGTAATATTTACTTAGTCATTTGATGTTACAACATACACATTTAACTACCAGTCTTAATTTTACAGAGGAGTGTGTTTTGGAAAGTTCTTTTTTTTTTTTTTTGGTGAAAATTATTCTGAATTTACTTTCAGAATACATTTTTACATACAGAATTACAAATACAGATTACATTTTTTCAGTTGTTTCATGCCATATTTTGCAAGTTTTCCTCAAAGTTTGTTCTTTTAAAAAAAATAGTAAGCATTTTTTGTTTAAATAAGATAACACAATGAAAGAAATTGGTTAATAAAGTTTAAATAATAAAGATGCTCAAAACACAACGATAACAGTCAATGTTTTTAAGTATGAATGTGTCATGAATTCCCGAACATAAAACATGAACCCCAAATGTGATTAAACAGCTAGTAACCAAATACTATAAAAAAGTGTAAATACAACTGGAAACAGTGAATAATGCTAAACCTCCCAGTGCATGATGGAAACACCAGTATCAGTAAGCTGAATAAGGATTACTTGATTTTCTCATTTTAATATTTCCTCAAAACATAATTGCAAACAAACAAGATTCCAATATATTGCAAAACTACCTGTTTACATATTTTTTCAACAATTGTAATTACAAATATGTACATATATGTTTAAATATAGTAGCTCTAAATTTATATACACGTTCAA
Organism: Danio rerio; assembly: GCF_052040795.2. NCBI lineage: Eukaryota > Metazoa > Chordata > Actinopteri > Cypriniformes > Danionidae > Danio > Danio rerio. The sequence goes on from NC_141023.1 coordinate 5,251,529, forward strand.
ATATAGCCACATGAACATGTGGGCATACATATATAAACACATAAATGTAATTAAAATGATTTAACATTATATACGTAATATATATATTTTTTAATATTTTGAAATATGTTTACATCCAAATGCTGAAATCCAAATATGAACTTGTATGTCATGTTTGTTTTTTTTGTGCATATATTGAGATTTCTATATTATATATATATTTCTATATGAGCTTCAAATACAACTGACTGAATATACACTTTGCCCCTTATTACATGGCTACTTCTCACGCAACTAAACTATCAGACACAAAACATAGATCAGAGCTATAATAGTTTACTACCTAATTAAAATAAGCTTGCAGAAAGAACAATTGCTGGATGTAATTGATGATTATTATTATTATTTAGTCATAGAATGCTGCCAAACACTTAAGCATAACTATGAAAGCATAAATGTGTTAATATATTCACTAATTTTAAGATAATTTGGTGTTATGGTTTGTATATCTGAATAGCAGACATTGGAATGATGTGATTAAACAATCAAGTATTCCAGAGAGCCATTCAATAATAACTATCCGATTGTTGTGTGTATGTGTGTGTGTTTTGTGCAGAGGAGTACAGATCTGAAGACATCAAATCCTTTGCCAGATATGTGACTGAATCAACTTTCAGGACATGTATTTGTATACCTGACAAAAGATCCTTAAGTAGAAAACACATCAGACCAATCTTTATCTTGAACTTTGTCCATCTGATCCACCAAGATGAGTGCAGTGAAACAATGCAATGCAAATGGTAAAACCACTCTAAGGAAAAAAGGGAAAAACCCACCTGAAGTCACTTTGTGTGTCATAGCTAAGGACTTGTTCTCATATTTTAGAAAGTTTGGGTACATAAGTGACACGGAAAAAGAGATTGAAAAGAAATACAGGATTAAAAAAGAGCATGGTAACTGCTGGCCGGCTGGTGATATCAAACGAGCCTGGGGGAAAACACAAAGAATGGATAAAAGCTCCAAAAGGAGAAAATGCTGGGCTCTTGTGTTAATAATGCAGCTGTTAAAAAGAGAAATAAGAAATGAAGATCTGATGGAGAGTGGAAATGCTGATCAGAAATATGCAGAGGGGATTTGGCATGAGACATCAGACCAAACAACAGCTGAAAGAGAGAATGGAAGAGAGGATGATGGTGTTCACCCAACTGATGATACAAGTCAAGTTTGCGGAAAAGCAGAAAGAATGAAAGAAAACTCAGAGGAGAAATCATCTCGGAGCAATGACGAACTGGAGAAAGTAAAACCAGCTGAGAAACATTCTGGAGAAAAACACATGCTTTTTAATTATTCAATGCAAACTTACAATGTCAACCAAGCCTTAGCTGGAACTCTGGATGGAGTTCAGGAGACTGGATATAATCTCAATACTCCTGATGAAGCACAGTCCCAATATGATGGAAATACAGCATTACAAGATCAAACCATCTACATACGAATCCCAGTCACGCAAATGTACATCAGTGAACCAACATTTACACAACATGACGTTGAAGACGTCAGATCCCCCTTTAAATTAACCCATGGACTTCCCTCTGATACTGATATAAGGAGAAGAAAATCATATGTCATGTCATTCGACAGTAGAACCAACAATGCTGAATGGGTGTATGAGATACTGAACCAGCAGACTTTGGCGAACAATTATGTGCCGCAGGGAGGTTTTGGAAATGTCTATGTTAAAGGTCATCTTGCTGCAGCTGCCAATCACAGGTGGTGCAGGGAAGCCCATCAGGACACTTTTCTGAACAGCAACATTTTACCACAACATGTGGAGTTAAACAGGAGGACATGGAAAATGTTGGAGAACTATTGTCGAGACAGAGCTAATGATCTCAATGTCCGTAATGTCCATGTGTACACTGGACCAATTTACAGACATATGGTGAATCCTGTAGAGTTGGGTACACATACTGTAGAGTTTAAAAAGAATCCAGTAGAGTGGGAAAAGAAACCTGTGGAGTTGAAAAGGAGTCCAATAGTGTTGGGAAAAACACCTGTAGAATTGAAAAAGAATACTGTAGAGAGGAGAAAGTATCTTGTAGAGTTGAAACAGAATCCCATAGAGCTGGAAACAAATCCTGTAGAGCTGGAAAAGGATCCTGCACAGTGGAAAAATATTTCTGAAGAGATGGAAAACAAGCCTGTAGAGTTGGAGAAGAGTCTTGTTGAGTTGACAAGGAATCCCAGAGAGTGGAAAAAGAATCCCGTAGAGTTGACAAAGAATTCTGTAGAATGGAAAAAGGTTCATTTTGAGTTGAAAAATAATCCTCTAAAAATGGAAATGGGACCTGGAGAGTTGACAAAGAATTCCAGAGAGTGGGAAATGAATCCCGTAGAGTTGACAAAGAAGACCAGAGAGTGGGAAAAGAATCCCATAGAGTTAAAGAATCCCAGAGAGTGGGAAAAGAATCCCATAAAGTTGGCAAAGAATTCCATAGAATGGAAAAAGATTCATTTAGAATTGGAAAAGAGTCCTCTAAAGTTGGAAAACAAACCTGTAGAGTTGACAAAGAATCTAAGAGAGTGGGAAAAGAATCCTGTAGAGTTGGAAAAGAGTCTAGAGTTGACAAAGAATCTCAGAGAGAGGGAAATGAATCCCGTAAAGTTGACAAAGAATCGCAGAGAGTGGGAAAAGAATCCCGTAGAGTTAAAGAATTCCAGAGAGTGGGAAAAGAATCCCATAAAGTTGACAAAGAATTCCATAGAATGGAAAAAGATTCATTTAGAATTGGAAAAGAGTCCTCTAAAGTTGGAAAACAAACCTGTAGAGTTGAAAAAGAATCTAAGAGAGTGGGGAAAGAATCCTGTAGAGTTGGAAAAGAGTCTAGAGTTGACAAAGAATCCCAGAGAGTTGGAAAAGTATCCTGTAGAGGTGAAAAAGAATCCCGTAGAGTTGACAAAGAATCCTGTGGAGTTGACAAAGAATCCCAGCAAGTTCAAAAAGCAACCTGTAGAGTTGGAAGGGAAGATAGTACCGTCAGACTTCTTTAAGGTGGTGATTGTGGAGAATGTGGACGGGACAGTAGATGAACCTGAATGCTTCCTGATGCCCAATGAAATGCCTCGATTCTCAGAGCTGGAACCCTACATGGTGGATATTAATAATATTCAGAGCCTCTCCGGGTTGCGCTTCACAGAAAACACAAGTCGTTTGAGAGACAAAATAATGACAGTGACGTCACAGGGAAAAGATCTGAATGAAAAACAATGTGATGTTGAACTAGCAGTCAGAATAAACTCATAACTGATGCTCATAACAAGCTGATTTCGGTGGAAGAAAATGTATTGATTGTCTACATATCGCATTGGGAAAACGTATTGATTGCCTGTACATGAATTGTGCAGCAAATTACTGCAGTATAACACTGTAAAAAAGTGTCTGTTCATTTTTGATGATCTGTTTTTGATTCATGGGTGCTTTCAGTGAGTTGTTTTTGAATTGCATTTAAGAGATCACACTTGGCTGATGATTGATTATAAAGCTTGTTTGGCATGCTGTCCCGGGAGAGAGCCTCAAGCCTGGGGTTCCCTCCCATTTGCAAGGAGAGAGAGGAGTTTGAGCTCAGGTAGATTTCGAGAACTCCCCTGCTGTAGTAGCTAATGAACAGTCAATTAACTTAAGTTGCATGTTTTTGGATGGTGGTAGGAAACCGGAGAAAACGTTGGCTGGCTTGGTAAGGACTAGAACCAATGACATTCTTGCTGTGAGGAAACAGTGCTAACCACTGGGTCGGGGTGGAAGGGGGATTCCTCAAGTCGAAGATGGCTGTAATATTGAAACTTAGGGCATTCATAGTGGCTTAGTAATCATCTGATTGGTGAATCATAAAGTGGATAATGCAGGACCAGCCGCAAGCAACTTGATTACATTTATGATTTTTTTTTTGAGTGTATAAGTTATTTTTAAAATATTTTTAGGCATTGTTTACACAAAAATGTAAATTATTTTATTATTTACTCACCCATTACTTTATATTTGAGTTTCTTTCAACACAAGATATTTTGAATAAAGTTGGAAACTATTCTTTTATATGACCGATTGGATTAATATTCTGTTGTTTTTCTCAGCTGTCATAGTCTGTCACCTGCATGTTGTCACAGTCATTTGTGTTTGTTTTCTCGTAGCACATGGCATTGTTTTGACAGCTCGCCATGTGCTCCACTGCCTCACTCCACCCACTCATCAGGTTACTCATTAGATCATTACTTCATTATTCGCACCTGTCTCTAGTCTTAGCCTTATTAGTCTCCCTATATATTCTTCTCACTGTCATTGTCTTGTACCGGGTCGTTAGTGTGTTTACCTCACGCAGTGGCCTCCTAGATCGTGTTCTGTCTTGTAACCATTTTGACTTCAGTGTCAGTTTTTTGATTTCGATTTTGTGGTTTAGACTGTTTCCTGTTTTTTCCCCTTTCATCAGATCGCCCTCGCTGCTATCAGTTGTGGCAGACGCTTCCTTCTTCACTTTCTGCTTCAGCCTTTTCTATACCGCCCACCAGCGATCTTCTCCCTCTCTGGCCGCCTTGTATCCCGCCCGGGCACTTTCACTTCCGCCGCTGATACTGCTGTGTTTCCCGTTATTGACTGGAGAGTTGGACCGCCGTGCGCCTCCTGCTGGAAGCACTTAGTATTGCCTGTAATTATCCATTCTGTCTTTTTGCCCCTTTTTGACTGGCGACTTTAGATCGCTGAGCGCCCTCTGTTGAACTTTCTTTATTTATTTTTTTGCCAGAATTTTGTGCTTTTCTGTGGCATTTACAGCACCCTGTGCTGGGAATTTTTTGTTGTATTATATCCCCTCTACAGGCCACTGAAGTAATAAATACCTGTTTTTCCTGCATTTGATTTCTCCTGATTTTTTTTTTTATACTGACACTTGTATGACATCAGCCTTCTTAATTTTTTACATCTTATTCAATACTTAAAATTCACTTACGTATGTTTGAATTTGATTTGAATGTAGGCAGCTTTAAATGCATGATTCAAATCCACTGTCAAATCAAAAACAAACAAAATAGAGCAAATATGCATGAACGACCATTTAAACTATGTTTTCATAAGACTAATTTAAAAAAATGTAATGCAAATTTTACTTAAATTCTTTTAATGAAAATGTATCATTTCTCATCAGTGCTGAGGATTGAATGTCTCAACTTCTAGCTTCATAGTGCCCTTTTTCTATTAAAATTTTGATTCAAAGTAGAAAAAGCAAAAATATGTTTTGCTCTGAAACAACTTAAGTGAACTGATGAATTATACAATATGTTGTGTGTTGAGGTTCACCAAGAGCTTTGGGCAAGTCGTTGGTGTTCTGGGTGAAGCATTCATATTCACATGCGTAAAATAAAAATAAAAATGTGTTTTTATTGTTTTGTTCTTATAATGTGATGCAACATCAGTCCAAATTCTTTACTCACATATTTTGAAAAGGCTCATGTTGTTAGATGTCACTCATTTAAGCAGTTGCAATGTGATATTGATATTATTTATAACCATTATTTAAAATAAAATACAGCAGTGTTTTAAAAACCACTTTAAAACACATATTAACAAACAATATTTAGATCTTAATGCATGTTTCATGCTGCAGTGCATGCTGGGTGTCATGAATGAGTTTTGTATGATACTCCCAGAATGCACTGCAGCATTAAGCATGTCACCATAATCCTGAGCCCAAATTTACTGTAATCACATGGATTAGTCTAAAAGATGCATGCCCCGAATCACTGATTTAAAACAAGAGACTTGCCAGACTGCTGCAAAACAGGTCATCCACATACAACCACAGAACAATGCTGTGAAAAAAAGAGAATTGTTAAATTATTTTATTTTAGCTAATCCCATATGAGGCCCGGTGTCCTAGAGATTTTAGCTCCAACCCTAATCAAACACACCCGAACAAGCTAATCAAGGTCTTGGGTATACTTGAAACATCCAGGCAAGTGTGTTGAGGCAAGTTGGAGCTAAATCCTGCAGGGACACCTGCTTTAACCTTTTATCTTGCTCAAATGTGAGTGGCATCAGTTAGCTAGTGCTCATGATATAGTAATAACTACCTCCACCTAGTGGGCTGATTTATATAAATAAGCTTGCATTGCCTTGGCTTTGTTTTAACCTTTTATCTTGCTCGAATGTGAGTGGCATCAGTTAGCTAGTGCTCATGGTATAGTAATAACTACCTCCACCTAGTGTGCTGATTTATAAAAATAAGCTTGCATTGCCTTGCCTTTGTTATCAACTTGATAATGTGGTTGATTTTTTTTTATTCGTTTTATGTTGTAAAGGGCAGTAATGTGGCTCTCCATTGAGAAAATTTGATAAAAAATTTTTATTTACGAAAAATTTTACAGCTTCAGAATCAGACACATCAACAAGAATCTCAACAATGGTGACTATTAAAAAACATAAGACAGAAGTGTCTTTAATATTTTATTGTTTAACAATACATGTTTTTGAGATGAAACAAAACTCTGCAGTGCTGTATTTTAACATTTATTTTTGACAACAAGGCACTTGTATGTGACAAGCTTGTAATTACGTCTTTAGAAGTGGTAAATTGTAAAAAATCTTAATAGCACACGTAGAGAGCATTAAATATACAAAGATAAATTGTGGAATGTATTTTTTTTCTTCTAAATTTACACTTTTCATATGTAACAACCCCAAATCAGAAAACGTTGCAACAGGATGAAAAACGCAAATAAATAAATAAAAAGAAGTCATGATTTCCAAATTTACTTGCATTTCATTGCAGACAATATGAACTAGAAAGTTCATGGTTTGTCTGATTAACTTCATTTTATTTGCAAATATACATTTTTTCCTTTCATACAGACCTGCAAAACAGTTGTGACAGGAGCAATTTAGGTCTAGCAATCAGGTAAAGTCAAATAATGATATGATTTGAAACAGGTGATGTCAACAGGTGATTGTAATTATGATTTGAACTGACAAATGCCAGTTAAAACTGTACAGTTGGCAAAAGGAAGCCATATGTTAACAGTGTTGAGAAGTGCCTTCGACTTCTCTGGGGTTGGAGGTCTCTGAGATGGACCATCATAGATGGAAAATGTGTACTGTGGTCAGATGAATCAATATTTCAGGTATGTTTTGGGGAGAAATAGACACTGTGTCCCCCGGACCAAAGCAGAAATGGATCTTCAGGACTGTTACCAGCAACAAGTCCAAAAGCCAGGCTCTGTCATGGTATGGGGTTGTGCCAGTGCCCTTCTGTGATGCACCATTAATGCTAAAAAGTACATCGAGATTTTGGAGCACAATCTGCTGCCTTCTTTTCCAGGAACACCCATGTATATTTCAGCAAGACAATGCGGGACCACATTCTGCACTCTTTACAAAGTCCTGGCTGTGGAGGAAGAGGATACAGGTACTTGACTGGCCTGCCTGCAGTCCTGACCTGTCTCCAACAGAGAATGTGTGGTGCATTTTGAAGTGCAAAATATGACCGTGAAGACCCCATACTGTTGCCCATCTTAGGACTTATTTGCAGGAAAAATAGGACAACAATACACCTGAAACACTTCATCACTTGGTGCCTTCGGTTCATAAACGTCTTTTGAGTGTTGTGAAAAGGAATGGCAACAAATTACAAAGTGGTAAATGCTTTTATGCTCCAACTTTTTTTGAAATGTGTTGCAAGAACCAAAATTGGAATACGTGTTTATTTTGGGAAAGAAAAAAACTATTAGAATAATGTTTGTTGTATTGTCTGTAATTGTCACCGACTCGGTCCCAGTCATTCCCCTCGCTGGCCAGCAGAGGCCACCATCTCCTGACTTCTAGCATTACATCATCCATTTACACTGATCGTGCACACCTGAATCACATTCCAGTTAATGACCCACGTACCCTTTATAAGCCGCACTCAAACATTCAGTCAAGTCTTGTTTAGCCCCGGCCAGCATTACTGAGCGTTATATCCTGCCTGATCTCCTGTGTATTACTCCAGCCCGTCTCTGACTCTGCTTTGCCTTCTACCTGCCCACGACCCAAGCCTGATATACGGACTCTGATACTCGCTGCCTGCCCTCGACCCAAGCCTGATACACGGACTCTGAATCACGCCGCCTGCCTTTGACTCATGCCTGGTAAATCACTCTGTGTCTGTCTACCGCCAGCCTTGAAACCATTATTACTACTGTTGATGTGTGTTTGCACCTTTGTGCATGTTGAGTGTTTGAGTAAGAGTGTGATTAATAAATACTGCATAATGGATACCTCCGTGTCAGTCTCCTCGTTACAGTAATAAAACACAAGTCAAAGTTAATTTAGAAATCACTACTTTTTTATTTGCGTTTTCCATACTGTTCTAACTTTTTCTGATTTGGGGTTGTAGATTAATTGAAATATTTACAGTTTAATTATCAGATTTTATTTCTGTGGCTTATTTTATGTGTTACTACAGTTTAACTGGTAAAACCTTTAGAGATTTAACTTCATCAAGATTACAGAAGAACGGAAAGACGGTGTCTGTGAAGGTAGTTGTGAATGTGTGTAGAAGTCTGTTATTTACGGGATTAGAGAAAGACACTGTTCCACTATCATAATCCAGATACACTCTCACACGCTCAAGATCCTGCTCGACAGAAGTATCAGACCCGAGCTGATTGTACGGATCGTAGGTCACCCTCCAGACGTCGGCGTTACAGAACTCACGGCCCTTTCTCTGGTTTGATGCCGTAGTTACTCCAAGACTCCAGCATTCACTTCCTCTAATCTCCACATCCCAGCTGCAGTTCCCGGTTTTAAACCCCACTGAACCCAAAACACACTCATAGATATCGAATCTCTCCGGATTATCAGGAAGTGGTTGTTCGTCCCAGCTGTAACTGACAGTGCTCAGATCATCAGACACTATGAGACGTGGATGAGCAGTGTTTGGATCCAGAATCACAGGAGCTGTAAAGACACAATCAACAGTTCCTTTTATTGCTATTCACACTTAACCTTATCATGACGGTAATTGACCTGCGTGATGTTGATATCATCAACTTTAATTCAAAGTCCAATATTTATAATAGCAGAAACATCACAAGCAAAGTATGGAATTAATTGTGAGCTTCGGGTTTACATTGCATGTGATATTGCCATACAGTGGGAATTGGTGCATTGCATGGAAATCATAAAGTGTATGCCTGGCTTAATATTTTATTATTATTATTATTATTATTATTATTCCTTTATTAAGCCTGAAAATCTTGTTGAGATATTACCCATTATTTTAACAACAGAAGCAGCACAAGGAAAGGTTGGAATAAATTGTCAGCTTTGGCTTTACATTGCTTGTGACCAGGGCCGGCACGTCCATTGAGGCGACCTAGGCGGCCGCCTAGGGCCGCAGTATAGAGAGGGCGGCATCCGCGATACCTCCCTTACACCCGCGTCCTCAGTTATGTCCGCGACACCTCCCTCACCACCCACGTCCTCAGATATATTCGCGCATAGACGACAGAATAGAGAGGGCGGTGTCAGTGACGTCTCCATCAGCACCCGTGTGTCCTCAGTTATATCCGCGCATAGGACTACAGATTAGAGATCCGCGACACCCGCGCGTCCTTAGTTATATCCGCGCATAGGGCGGCAGAATAGAGAGCGCGGTGTCTGCGACATCTCCCTCAGCTCTCGCACGTCCTCAGTTATATCCGCGCATAGGGCGGCAGAAAAGAGGTCCGCAACACCTCACTTCATTTTCATAACCGGTCACTTTCGTTTTCACATTGGGGTTGAGGGCGGCGTGATCGTCCTCTGCCTAGAGCGGCAGTTCAGCTTGCTCCGGCCCTGCTTGTAACCTTCCAATACAAATTGCATGAAAATCACACAGTGTATGCCTGGCTTGGCATTTTATTGCTTTATTTAGCTTGGTGGCCACATTGAGGTAATCTTTTCTTCCAATGAGATCTCGACAAGATGGCCACACATTAAAGTTGCATGCTATTTATTGTCCAATATTTTAATAACATAAGCGGCAGCACAAAAGAAACTTTCACTGGCACAAAAGAAGCCAACACAGGCTCAGTGTGAATACGTAGACCTGAATACATTTCTGGAGAGAATTTTTTAGCCAGAGGCACATATGGCTGCATTTTGCCTTTAAAAAAAAGACTATGGGGAAGTACGGTACCGGCTGACCACTCTATTTATTCTTTTCCACTGTCACCGTACCGTGCCCAGGCCCGTTTCCTGGATCGTTTGAGAAGTGTGAGTGTGCTGAATCGGGCTCAAGCACGGTTCACTTGGCCGGCCCTGGCCCGGTTGGAAGAGGTGTGCCTGTGCGAGGTTTACTTGGGCTTTGGCGCGGTACACTTGTGTGTGAGCGCAAAACGCACCAAAGCCCGAAACTGAAAGCAAGACGTGACTTAAGGGGCTGTTTTATATAGATTTATTAATCATTCTTACTGTTCAGAGAACACAAACTGCCGTAGTTTATTAAAGACGCAAACCCCTCACTGCACGACAGCTGCACCTTCAGCAAACCTCCTCATTCCTGCAGCACGAGAGCTTTATGATTGTTTATGAGCGCCAAAAGCGGCAGATCTGTTCGGCGAATTATGTGACTGCGTGTCACTGCATCCCTAAGGACTGTTTGGCGAAATATGACTGCATGTCACTGCATAACAAACGACTGAAATGATATAACAAGAGAAATCTCCACTGTGCTGCTGAGTGAGAGCGCTTCTCACTGAACAGCGCAGCAGCGATGACGCAAGCGTGCCGAGGCCCCTTTGTGGTGTGAGTGCGGGCCGTCGGGGGAGACGGGAGGGGGGACAAGCGTGCTTTGCCCTGGTTCGAGGCAACTGTACCTAGTGTGAGTACGGCCTAACATTCAGAGTGGACTGTGGCAACAAGGTTCGGGTCCAACGAAGAATGGTTCCAGAAAGAAGGTAAAAAAAACTAAAGGCAAAAAATAAACAGGTAAATAACAGGGTGAGAACATCGTAAGATCTGAAATCATGGTAAAAATCTGGCAGCCAAGATTACCAACACTATAGGTTGGGTTTAGAGAAGGAGGGTTGGGTAATCAGTCAGTTAGTCACTCAGTTGACAGCGGCCTCTGGCTGATTTACACGAGAACGGTGCGAATGACACTCGTGAGAGCAATTGGAGATCTGAGAAAAGCATACACCGTGGCTTCTGGTGAATTTGTAAAAACACACACACACACACATACATACATATATATATATATATATATATAGCTCTTTCCAGAAATGTATAAAAAGCTAAGTTTCCATAATGAGTCTGGGTTGAAAGCAGCAAATACAAATGACAGTATTTGGAGAGATTTTAGAGCAACTGGGACCCCAGAATGACCTATGGATATTATTTTAAGATCTGAAAAGCCAAAACAGCACTAACAATTTGTTTTGCATCACAAACGATTAAGATTTTGAGGTAACCCTTTACAATACAGGCACACTAATATAACCATAAGTTAATGTATAACTCATAACTAAACCATTTAATAATAGTTCCTGCATGAACAACAAATGAACATGATTTATACATTAAATAATAAATAAATAGTTATTAGTTAACTGTGTCAATGTATTAAATCCCCTGTAGCATGTTATATGAACTAACAATGACATTTCATGTGTTAATTACAACAACAGGTCAAAGAAATGCACTTCAACTGGCAGTTTTCCTGCTTAATTAATCATTAGCTAATAATTGGCAAGATATAATTACACTATTACTCCTGACTAATTAATTGACTTTGCCAAAACTTGCATAATTAAGTTTGTATAACTTGTGCAAGGTTCAATGTACTTAAGATTTATGATAACCAAACTTGACACTTAAATTGTGTCAAGCTATTTAGCAAATTATTTTAGTGTTATTTAATATTTGATATTTAGTGTTATTTAGTGTAAGTTTACGCAGATTGGAAATTACTTCTATTTTGTTATTTTAATTTAGTAGAATTAAATATTTTTTTAAAATGAAATCTCAATTATAAAGTTCTTGAAATCTTTCTGCACACATAAGCTTTTAAAACACATTTTACAGCAAACATTTTAAACGTCTGCATCACTTTCTGAATGTTGACATCAAGAATCAGCATATGAATCTCAACAATGGTGACAGTTCATACTGTTAAAATCATATAAAACTAATCCAGGACTGCATTGTTGAGATGCACTGACTCTTGATATCTGGAGAGAGAGTTCAGTTTTCAAGGTGTTTTCACAGCACTGCTGGGTGTCATTCTGTTGAACCACAGGATTACTATTAGCAATACACCCAAACCAATACAACTGTGGTTTCATAATCTTGTAGATGTATGACAGAATTAAGTCTAACAGGTTAGTTTATAAGTGACACTGATGCATGATGATTTAGATTTTTAATTTAAATAAAATTATATTAAACCCTATTTGTGAAATATGTGGCCGAAATGTAGGATAACTTGGCTATTTTAGTAAGCACAACATTAGGGTGTATAGTTTAGATATCAGGCTTAGATCTGTCTGTCTTCTCCCATTTGAAATATATTTTCACTAAGTCTAAGATGACAGTAGAGCTGGGCAATTCAGCAATTTAAAATCAAAAGTGAGCAAAAAGTGAAATTGTGCATGTATTCTTAGGGAAGTGCAATGTGATTTGTAGTAAATCTCCTCCTGAAAGCCAGAGGGCGCTCTCATAAATCCCAAAAACCAAATATACACAAAGAAACCCAGGAAATCCCCTGAGAAAAATTTAGTTTTCTGAATAAACAGATTTAACTGCTCTCCTTGATTCAGCATGACCAATAAACACACAACTAAAGAATCTCACAGAAGGATTTCTTTCAAATAGTGATGGGGAAATGAAGCTTTCTTAAACAGTGAAGCGCTCGACTCAATTGTATTGAAAAAATCTTTGTTACTCGAAGCTTTCTAAATCAGAGCTCGATGAGGACCTCTTCTGGTTAAAGTGCGAGAAAGCACTGTGTTGCAATAATGTCAAATGTTCACAACTGACCAATAAATTCATGTAGTAATGCAACAACAATAATATAAACAAATTACTCAATTACTGTAGTTTTTACACAGAAGGTATGTCACAGTACACTATGATGACTGTAGTAAAAGGTATTTAAAAGTATTTACAATTATCATGTTCCAACTAGTCCCCTTCCAAGTGGGGATCGAACCAGCAACTCCTGCATGGGAGGCGAATGCTCTAGGAGGAGGCTATGTGAGTGATGCTTTCGGGCTGCACTTGCCAGCTCGTCTCCATTAAACACTATACTACTATATTATAGTAGATAGTTGTAAAAAATACGCTAATACACTTTAGTATGGTTCAAAACCTTTTTACTATAAATTACTATTGTATTTTAGTTTAATTTTAGTTAATTACTGGTGTGTGGGACCAGTGCAGTGCTTGAAAACGGTAGAAATGTATGTAATCGACGCCTTATCTCTCGCTATACACTTTACTAACCCATGAGTTTGTTTAAAACTTTGAATCAAAATGTGAAGCAGTCATGTGGGTATAGGCGAAAATGAAGCTTCGGACATCACTGATCACATGATGATGGCAAAACGAATCAAGCTCCGGTACACTGCTTTACTGCGAGATAGTTAGATAGATTTTTTGATAAACGCTTCGCAGCCTTGGCGCACAACATCACATAACTACTTTCAAACACTTAACTGTAGATTAGAGGCAAGTTTGGAGTAAAAACATGTTATTATTTGTTTTAATGTCACATGCAGTATTTACTACAACTGTAGTTCACTGAGAAGCGATGTAAACAGCTCTCATTATTGCAGAACATTATTGAACGATTAAAACAGTCAAATTTAAACAGATTTTTTTTCGTAGCTTACAATTGTACTACAACTCTGTGTAGTAGTCTCCGCTCCATCTAACGTCACGTTCACTAGAACTGGTTTTACTGTTAAAATGCATGAAAATCACTTTGATTAAATCACCCAGCCCTAGATGGCAGATGTAGTGTAGACTCTTACAGTACTGGATGATGTCCTGCATCTTCCTCCAAACTTTGTACTGCAGGTTCCCCAAGAACTGAGACACATGAATCAAAGCTCCAGAGGGCATCTGTAGATTGGGCTGTGAGATCTGAACTCTAGAAGAACATTCAGGAGTCAGAGCTGCAGTGGCTTTGGCTTCAGAAGCAGAGAGAGCAGCAGATCACTCACCTTTTCATTGAGCCTGGAAACTCCTTCAGAAAGCAGACGTCTTTGGCTTTCAGCATCTCCTCCGTGTCTCTGATCGTGTGTGAAAGAGCTGAGATGTGTGTGTTTATCTCCTCCAGCTTCACCTTCATCATCTGCTTCTTTTGCTCTTCTTCCTTCCTCAGTGCAGTGATTGTAGCCTTTTCTTCATCTCGGAGAAACTGATGAAGCTTGTCAAATTGGTGTATAATCTGATGTTCGGTGTGGTTGGCTTGAGTCTTAAACCAAAAAACAGACAATTAACCATCTATATCAACACATCAATGTCACTCACTGTCCTTCAGCTTAGTTCTTGATTTATCAGTAGTTGCCACAGCGGAATGAACATGCCTATCACGTTGGTGTATGTGTAATGGAGGCCAGCTAGTGTGTGCTGTGCAGGTAAACCTCACTCCTCTGACCTCTAAAAGTGCTCTAGCGACAGACACTAGAGGCCATGGTCTTTAGCCTCCTTGGTAGAACAACCGACTCCTATGCCGAAGGTTGCCGGTTCGATACCAGCTCGGAGCGGGTTGGGTGGTGTAGGACTGGCGGGGTTACATTGGTGCCGTGACCCGGATGGGAGTGAGGTTTAGGGGGGTGAGTGTAACGGAGGCCAGTTAGTAAGTGCTGTGCAGGTAAACCTCACTCCTCTGACCTCTAAAGGTGCTCTAGCGACACACGCTAGAGGCCATGTTCTTCTACCTCCTTGGTAGAACAACCGACTCCCATGCGGAAGGTCGCCGGTTTGATACCAGCTCGGAGTGGGTGGGTGGCGTAGGACCGGCAGAGTTACATATGTTTTTTTTTTTTTGCAGCAAATGGCATTTCAGCCACAATCCAGAACTGGGAAAGCCAAGTTTTTCACAGTTCACCTACACTGCATGTCTTGGACTGTGAGGCAAGCCAAAGCACCAGGGGAACCCACATGCAAACTCAGAAATGCCAACTGGACTCAAACCAGTGACCTTCTTACTGTAAGGTGACACTGTTAACCACTGAG
This sequence comes from Danio rerio, assembly GCF_052040795.2. Lineage (NCBI taxonomy): Eukaryota > Metazoa > Chordata > Actinopteri > Cypriniformes > Danionidae > Danio > Danio rerio. The sequence goes on from NC_141023.1 coordinate 5,266,758, forward strand.
CCACGCACACATGTCATTAAAGCAATAAGCCCTAAGAAACCACAGTTACTGGGACTTTGTTAAAGCTAAGGGGCATTTTGACACTAAACTGTCCTTAGCTTTTCTTCTCTGGCTCTCGGCGAAGACTCAAATTTTCCCTCTCCCTCTCTTCTTGTCTTGTCTAATTCTATCTTTGAGGGTCTCCTTGCCTGTCTCTCCAAACAATAAGAAATTATGATACCCCTTTAGAATAACTATCCGTTATAACTAGTTAATAGACCATTAATAAACTTAGTTAAGTTATAAATGACTTGTTAAATAAAAGTTAATAGTTTGTTAATTATTTATAACTGTGCCTTATAGATGGCTAATAGATAACTTACAAGCTGTTAGTTAACAAGTTGTAAATGACTTCTTAACTGTATTTTAATGATTTATAACTATACCTAATAAATTAGTAATACATCATGAACAAGCGGTTAGTAAATAACTTAAAGGCTTGTTAGGTATCAGTTAATGGTGTGTTTGTTATTGGGACGTTATTCTAAAGTTGCAGCTATTCTTCATTTATTAACTGTTAGTAAATGAGGAATAGTTGCAACTTTAGAATAACGTCCCAATAACATGCTTAAGCTAATAACTAACACTTAACGATTATATTTACTCACACTTTACAGACGAGAGTTGTTCATCGTTAACCATTAACCTTTGTTACTGAAATTATGGATTTAATCAACTGGTCTCTGAAAGCAATTGACAGCATCTTCTCGACAAGACGCCTGGGTTCAGAGGAACCCAACTGTCCTGCATTAATGTTTGCAGTTGGATACATGATGGACAGGTGGGAGAAGTGGCACATTGTGTGATTTGCTGCTCTTTTCCTAGAGAATATTGAAGATATTTATTTCCAACTGACTACAGTGTTTTTATGGATGGGTTTAGGTGTGGGCCCTGGGGTATCGACAAATGATAAGTGGTCAGTGCAGCTCAAAACCCCACCAAGCTGGATGGCTGGATTGAAACTGTGGCTAGCAGAGCTGCTAGTACTTAGAGTGTGGTTATAGACTTCACATTGGAAAACATTGTGGAGAAACTAGCGGCATTCCAACGAGATTTGAACAGACCTGGACACCAGTGATAGACAGTAGATGTCTGTGAAATTGGAAGATATTGAGCCAAATTTGGAAACCTTTTTTTTTTTCTTTCTTTTTCGGGTTCCCTGCGACACTCCTGCCAAGGCTGAAGGCAACATCCTCCAGAAAACAAGACACTCTGAATTCCTACAAGTTCTCTGAATAGCTGCAGATAGACAATCACTGGGGCACCCATAGCAAACCCACACAAACATGCGAACCAGCCCAGTTGGGACTTGAACCAGTGACCTTCTTACTGTGAGGTGACAGTGCTAACCACTGAGCCACCATGCTGGTATGGTAAATATTATAATCAAAATGATATCAATCCCCACCTTGATGTGTTGAACAGTTTTCTCTAACTCCCCTTTAACATCTTCATTGTGTTTAAGTTTTTCTTTCAAGGACTTCAGTGCTGTCTTGAGCTCCTCCTAGAATTAAACAAAAACACCAACTCCAGATTACAGTGAAAAGAATATGTAGTGATTAAAAGATTGATATAATCCTTAAATAGGTACTACAGAATCTATTTGATTAGATGATTTGATTTGCATAATTAAATATGACTCGCACAGTCAAGCTTGTTTTGAAATTTGATGATTACCTGTAAAGAAAAAGACTGATGTGTTATCTATGGAGTGTCCACTAGGGGAACTCTAGAGCTACAGGTAATAGGTGACAAACTACACTGTGTCAAAGACTGTAGAATACATTAAATGTGTCACTCATATAGTGAATATGGAAAAGTGTCAGTCAATATGGCTGCTTTAGGGAAGGAAGCCCTGCCTTTTTATAATGGAGCCAATCATCAATTGATATTGACGATTCTCTGATGGAGGGGCTCAGTCCAGATGTGCTTTTATGCCAGTTTCATTGTTATGAACCTTCTGGGGTTGGCAAACTTGCTGGAATCTCAGCGAATAAAGACATGAGAAAGACATCCATACCTGCCAACAATACAGGATTCTTCCGTATTTCAGACCCATCTCCCACCACCCTCCGGATTTGTTATTTTTTGTTATTTTCTCCCAGAAAACGAACGTAATTTCCCATGAAAAGTTTTTTGGTGGTACAGTCTGTAACACCCCTGGGTCGTCGACTTTGGTTTAATGTCCGATTGCACCAGCCGCCCGAAACCCGGTGCATAGTTACTTTCCTGGTTCTTAGCCGTTTTATTCAGTCACCTCATCCCCGACAGCAAGCCACATCCCCCCCTGCCGGATTTTCTGAGTTTCTGAGACACCGTTTCAGAGTCTGATAGGTGGTTGCAGTTGATTTGCTGAAGTTTGAGCTTTAGCAAACAAACAGCAGGCAAGTATTGAGGTAACAGGTAACAAACCTAAGCTGCGGTCACATTAGAGTTTGAGCATGCAATATTCTGTCGTGGCGCTGCGAAAAGGGGAGGGATTTAACAAGATTAGACATTTTAAAAAAGCGAGCGATTGCTCCATGTTTTAAATTTGTCCAGAGATGTCATGTTTTGATCCTCGATTGGTCTCACACAGTCAAGGAATGCAATTTCTCAGGTCAAAGTACACCAAGCTTGAACTTTGCACGGCAGCAACCTGCGAAACTTGACGCATGACCCGGTCGGATGCATTTGCGTGCGAATGAATGGAAGTCTACGAGGAGAAAAGCCCAGTGTGACCACAGCTTAAAGGCTAATATTATTTTCGACGTGTCTGCAAATTTGCTGGGGTGTGAGCAGTGAATGTGACGGCATTGCGGTGTTGGCGCAACATTTTATTGGCAGAGGGCACAACTCTATTTGTAAAAATTACCATGACTCCTCATTCAAAGATGAACGATTTGGAGCAGTTTTTTAAAGCTTTGAGGAAAAACAATGCATATATTTTGTGCAAAAGTTAAGTAAATTGTGTTTTATTATAGTATAAAAGGTTTGGCATTAAGTACGAAGTAAACTTTGATATATAAAATGTAGCCTAAGTGACAAATTTTCCCCAACTGTTCTAAAAAGTAAACATTTTCACAAGTATCCTCCAAAATAATCCACAACTGATTAGTTTTATTTTTAGTCAAATTCATTAATTTAGCAACTCCTCTCACGTCTTCCCCACGGTTTAAAAACAGGCCCATATTTTTTCATTCATTCATTTTCTTGTTGGCTTAGTCCCTTTATTAATTCTTGGTGGCCACAGCGGAATGAACTGCCAACTTATCCAGCAAGTTTTTTACACAGCGGATGCCCTTCCAACCGCAACCCATCTCTGGGAAACATCCACACACACTCATACACTACGAACAATTTAGCCTACCTAATTCACCTGTACCACATGTCTTTGGACTGTGGGGGAAACCAGAGCACCCGGAGGAAACCCACGCGAAGGCAGGGAGAACATGCAAACTCCACACAGAAACACCAACTGAGTCGAGGTTCGAACCAGCGACCCAGCGACTTTCTCGCTGTGAGGCGACAGCACTACTTATTGCGCCACTGCCTCGCCCCACAGACACATCCTTGTATTTATAATTATTTGTCTTACCTTGTGTGATGAAACCGCTTCACTGATGGGTCTGAATTTGTGTTTGTTGTGTTGTTTTGCATCTCTGCACACTAAACACACCAGCTGTTCGTCCTCCACACAGAAGAGTTGGAGTTTCTCTTTGTGCAAACTGCAGATCTCCTCTGATCCTGATGAGCGTTTCTCTTTTTTCTCCTTCCGCAACATTTTACACTGGATTTTTATCACTGTTTATTGGAGGATCATCTTTTGAAGATCTTCTCTTACAGACGGGACACTCTTGAATTTTTTTCTTTATCCAGAACTGCTGAAGACACTTTTTGCACACACTGTGACTACAAGATAAAATAAGAGGAGACTTGAAGATGTCACGACACACAAGAAAAATCTTCAGATAGCGAAGCCATACTGTTTTAGTTTCAGAAATGTAGAAATCTTAAACGATGGTTTAACAAAGCTAACAACCACAAGAATCAGAAACAAGTTTCTCCAAAATCCAGCTTGAAAGCATTCGTCTTCTTTCTCCAAGTCTTTGTCAATGACTCAGAGTCAGGACAGAAAAGAGAAATAATAAATCAGTCTCTTCCTCATCAGAGCCGTAAAAGAGTGAAGTTTGATCACCTATGGGTGTAACAATGGGTCAAAGAACAATACTGGGATATAATCAGGTTAAATTTTAATACAACACATTCAATATTAACTTGTATTGAAACTTTTAGTAAACAGACTTGAAAACATTTGATGACACAAATGAGCAACTAATGATCCCATGTTTTAAATAAGGTATCCCAAGACACTTTGTGTGTATATCTAGCTTTTTAATTGTCACAGAGTTTGTCCAGAGTCTGTCATGATCAAATTTTTGTCAAAATTACTTAAGGGCAGGTTGAAATCTTTTGTGTGTTTAAAATATTAAATATTTTGCGTTTGCTTGATTTAGATCATTCATTGCCATCACCTGACCCGCTTCCGATTCTCTTCATATTCATTTAAGAATACAAAAATTGTAAAAAAGGACTTATGCTATGCTAAATTGTGAAACAAGTAAAAACAGAATGATATTTAGCCAAAAGTATATACTTTAAAAATACAATGTATTACATTAGAATTTATTAGTACAACATGCTGTAAATTTGGGTTTTTATGATTAGAAATGACCTCACAACCATTTATATGCATTTTAAGTAAAGTTTTTAAACTAATTTCGAGAGGAGCACGTGATATAATTGACTGCAGCTGGCCACCTATCTACACTCATTAGTTAGCCAATCAGATCTATCCTAACCCACTATAAGTAGCCTAGCTAGATATTACTCCCTTATCTTCGTTTTCCGAAGAAACCCCCCATCCACCCCTTTCTCCTCCTTTTCTCCTTTACAAAAAGGGGAGCTCTCGAGAACCACCTGATCTCGTACTCCCCTCACATGCTCTATGGACCTGGCGGGAGCCCTGGGCTCGACTATCTCCGAGCTCAGGGTTCTCTCCCGGGACAGCATGCCAAACCTGCTAACAGTTGTCAAGCAATATCTAAGTGTGAACTCTTGAAAGTTATTTCAATCATCATTATTATTGTTCGTTTAGAAAGAGACCGGGCAGCACAGTGGTGCAGTGGGTAGCACAATCGCCTCACAGCAAGGAGGTTGATGGTTCGAGCTGGGTCATTTGGTATTTCTGTGTGGAGTTTGCATGTTCTCTCCATGTTCTAAAAGATGAATTAGGTAAGCTAAACTGTCCATAGCATATGAATGAGTGTGTATGGATGTTTCCCGGTGATGGGTTGCAGCTGGAAGAGCATCCGCTGTGTAAAACATATGCTGAATAAGTTGACAGTTCATTCTGCTGTTGCGACCCCGGATTAATAAAGGGGTAAAGTCGAAAATAAAATGTAGAACTATAACAAATGTTGCATTACACTGCACATACACTACACTTTACCATAGGCTAGTTACATTCATAGCACATTATATAATCTACTTTATGTAGGCTATTTTTATCCTTAATGTAAATAAAGAGCCGTAGCCTATATGAGGCTGGCGCTCCTTTCAATGAGTTATTTATTTGATGGGTGTAACAATGGGTCAAAGAACAATACTGGGATGTAATAAGGTTAATTTAATACAACACATTCAATATTAACTTGTATTGAAACTTTCAGAAAACAGGCTTGAAAACATTATCACACACACAAATGAGCAACCAATGATCCCATGTTTCAAATTAAGTATCTCAAGACATTGTGTATATGTCCAGCTCTGTGTTTGTCTCAGAGTCTGTCATGATCAAATCTGTCAAAATTACTTAACAAGGGCAGGTTGAAATCTTTTGTGTGTCTAAAATATGAAATATTTTTTTGTTTGCTGTGTTAGGCAGTTTTTATCCTTATTGTAAATAGAGCAATAGCTTATATGTGGCTGGTGCTCCATTCAATGAGATATTTATCTGATACTAAAGCCCCGGTGTTCCAACGCAATCTCACTGCAATTCGTAAATTTTAGATTGTGGTTAATTCATACAATCTACTTTGTACAATTTAGTACGATTTGCTCATCACCTAATGACGGTTGGGTTTAGGGGCGGGGTTGGGTGCCATGTCTCCTTTTTAAAATGGTTTCAATTATTGTACGACCGAACTCACACGAATTCACCACTAAACTGGCTAAACGTAAAATACTGATGTTTTCTGGTTAGATCAGGCTGGGTGTTGTCAATTTTTCCTAGCATGTCAGATTGTCCCAACTCCCATTCAAAAAGTAGTTGGCACATTTTGATTACACAAATGATGCTACCCATCAAATTTTGCTACTAGTGTAAATTAATGTGAAGTGGTGTGATATGAAGCTGTGATATCACCCTAACCCCAACCACAGAACCATATAAACACCGTTGATAGCATATACCTAAGGGCTAAAATAAAATGTCAGGACATCAGTCACTATTTTTACAGATTTCGGCACAATTTCCTTGACGTAGGATGTTGTGGGGATTCTTAAACAACAAATGGGCATCGTGACACAAGATTAAACCATTTCTTCTCATATAATGTGGCATACCATACACCTGCAACACCTCATGACACCACTGCAGAAAGTCTTGCATGTTTAATTTTTTCCTCGTTCTTCACGAGGAGTTCCTTCATGTGGGTGACACTGACCAATTTCTGGGTTATATTCATGGGTGCTGCCGTTAATCTGCAGGTCAGGTAATAAATAAAGCTGCGGTCACACTGCAATTTTCTCCTCAAAGACTTCCATTCCGCACGCAAATTCATCAAATTTGGTGCACTCTGACCTGTGAAATCGAACCACTTGTCTGCGAGACCAATTGAGGATCAATACATGACCTCTCTGGACAGAAATTTAAAACATGGACCAAACACTCGCTTTTTTAAATGTCTAATAATCTCGTTTAATCCTGCCCCATTTTCGCAGCGCCGTGCAACAATTTCACACGCACAAACTCTAATGTGACCGCAGCATTAGATGCATATTTCCTTATGGGTGGGTTGCGGATAGAGAAGATCAATCATTGGTCATGCAAACTTTAACTACTTTCTCTAAAGTATTAAGGTTTATAAATGTAATCTTAACAGACTGGCCAGCCTGATCTCACAAGGAAACCTAAGTATTTTACGTTTTGCAAGTTTAGTGGCTAATTCGTACACGTTCAATCGTATAAAAATGTACTGTTTTAAAAAGGAGGCATGGCACCTAACCCCAACAGTCATTGGGTGATGAGGAAATCGTACTAAATTGTATGAATTGGATCGTACGAATTCATACGAATTAGCCACTAAATCAAAAAGTTATGAATTGCTATGAGATTTCGTTGGACTGGCACAAATATGCAGACATATCCATTCTCACAACGAGTTTCTGAGTTCTCAGACTTCCGACCGAGTTTGTTCTTCTGAGGTAATCTGGGGACACGTTCAGTGCTGCGAATACTTTGTAAAAGCATGTCTTATTTAATTTACTTAATTTTTTACTTAGATTGAAACTGAGTGATGCAATGGATGGTTTTATCATAAACAGTTTGATATAGGATTCTCTGAAACTGTGAATGTTTCACTTCACTTTTATTTCGGCTGGATTATATTAACAAACCAGTTTGTATTTTGCCACTAAAGCATATAGCCTTGTTTTGAAGCACTTCAACTGTTGTCTAAATTAAATCAAATTGTCTATCTAGTAGATAACTGACCAACAACAACAACAAAAAAAAGCATTAAAATTGAGATACAAAATGTAGCCAAAGAGATTTGCTTTAAAAAAGCAAAAAAATAAAAATAAATCCAGAAAAATTATATGTAGTATATAATTTTGTTTGTGCAAGTCCACTGCACAACGGTGTGGTATCCCGTATGGTATCTTAGAATTTGAGAGTGTTTTAAACAAATGACATGTCTACATGGTATGAGCTACTGTATTGCCAGTTAAATAAAAGCAACTGTTACATAGTAAAAGTGGACAGTGCAACTGAAGGCAAACCACAAAGACTGTTAAATAAGTAGTCAAATAAGCACATGATTTTTGAAGATTGTTCTCATCACTTGAATTTTAAATTTCAGATTTTGCCATTAAAATGACATTTTATCCTTCCTAAAGCCAGGACAAACATGTAAGAAACGTCATCTGAGCCGACTGCCATTAGAATTTTTAAATACTGGGATTTGAGCATGATTGGAGTTAATTGTTAAGAGTTATAAGATACTTTGTTTGACAATGTTATATGTCTTTGTGTTCTTATGTGAAGATATTTAATGTAATTATGTGGTGAAGCCAAAGACAAATTTATTTTTAATTAAGATGAAGTCAAACATCTAAAAAAAAAGCATGAGATCAAGGACAGGTAGTAGAGATGTGGGGAAGACAAGACGAAACAGGGAATTAGCGAGAACCAGGAACTTAAATACACTGCCTAATGATTTCAAACACAGGTGAAACTAATAGAAATCAACCAGTGGCGGGAAGTGGAACAAAGAAATTACGTCACCATCCGACACAGAGGGAACACAGCGTTGTTGTTGTTTTATTATTGTCAATTAATGTCATGCTTTAAACAAGAGTTTAAATAAATGATAGCAGAAGTTTTGTTTTGATTGTAGTCAATTTTGAGTTCACTGTACATTTTCACCTCTAGATGCCAGTAAAGCAGCTCTGAAAGATCAACCTCTCACTAGCAACATAAATCATGCATTAAAAAAACAAACATTAAACTAAGTATTTTCTGTTTCTCTACTAAATACATTTAAGGATTTATGCTAGCTTCATGTTTAACTATGTGGAAAAAAAACCTTTGGGAATAAATATCAGTGATTCCTATGATTTATTTTAAGCCTGCATCATGCATTTTAATTCAGTACAATAAATATTCGGATAAATGTATTACAATAACTTGCAATCAATAATAATGCAATAGCTATACATGCAATGCCTATTTTACCTTTATTTTTTTGTAATTCAAAATTTTTGGAGATTTCCAGGTTATGCATCAGATAATTGTGTTTTAAGAGTTAGATATGCTTGGCATTGATAGCAGGTCTGGGATGCTGTCCTGGGAGAGACATTTAGCTTGTAGCGGTAGTTCTACCAGGAAGACCTAAATGTCACGTAGCTCATCACAATCAGTTCCAACCAATAGCCACGAGACACAAGGAATACTTAATGCCACGTCACTCATCACAATGAGTTCCAACCAATAGGCAAGAGACACAAAGAATATTTAAGCTGTCCCTTCATTTCATTCATTTGATTGCAGGCACCGACGCAGACGTTCACCCACCATCCTCCCCCCACCCCCAGGTTGGCCCCGTCCAGGGGGAGGGAAGGCTCTGCCCCTGCCTTCGTCCTCGGCAGACGTAGCTGGATCTAAAAGCTTCCAAACCAAGCTATGGAGAGGGCCTCCGCCAAAGAAATCCTGTTTCATGATACTCTTCTCAAACAATACTCATCAATAAATGTTATTCAGTATCATAATTTCTCCCTGGTCTTTCTGGTAGAACCCTGAGCATACACTTATATTATTCATTTATTTATTTTCTTGTCGGCTTAGTCCCTTTATTAATACAGGGTCGCCACAGCGGAATAAACCGCCAACTTATCCAGCAAGTTTTTTTTATGCAGCGGATGCCCTTCCAGCCGCAACCCATCTCTGGGAAACATTCACACACACACACTCATACAATACAGACAATTTAGCCTACCCAATTCACCTGTACTGCATGTCTTTGGACTGTGGGGGAAACCGGAGCACCTGGAGGAAACCCACGCGAAGGCAGGGAGAACATGCAAACTTCACACAGAAACACCAACTGAGCCGATGTTCGAACCAGCGACCCAGCAACCTTCTTGCTGTAAGGCAACAACAATACCTACTGCGCCACTGCCTCACCCATGCTTATGTCAATAAGCATCTAAAGGGGGTTCTAGATCAGTTATGTGTCAAGAGCTTCTCTCAGAAATGGGTAGGGATGGCTGACGTGAAACTGACGTTTCGACACAGTGTTGAGATCCCGAAGTGCAAGTATTTCAAAACACTGCAGCGAAGCATAATCCAAAGCACTCAGGTAACGTGACTAACGTGTTTCGAAACACTTGGTCACGTGACTAAAGAGATTTAAAGCATCGATCAGTTCAGAAGCGTTTCGAGACCTGGTGAATCTGCATTTGACTGACAGGGTCAGAAAAAAACTTATGTCTTGTATAGCCTAGTGGACTGTGCATGTACATGTTGTTATTATGCTTCAAATGGCTTTTGGGTTCGAATCCTGACTTGAACAAATACTCCAAAATCATGATTTTATGTATTTTAATAATGTTACTGTTTTACGGTGCAGTCTAGATAGAATACAGCTGCCGATACGCCATCAATTTAGCATCATTTTTGTAACACTGTTAAACAATAATTAAGGTTTTAAAGACCTGTCAACATTGGTATGTGAAATAAGGGATATGCCCACCATACTAATCGATTCCCCCGACCCCCTTTGAAAAAAATCCCCAAATTACTAAATATGCTAATTTGGAGCTGTTTTGTTGTAAATAAACAGTTAAATGGTCAGTAATGCGCTATATTATTATTATTAATATTTACAAAAGATAAAATAAATAGTATACATCAGCAGAAAATAAATTAGCAAACAGTTCAGCTTATTAAAATGAATAGCTATTATAATGAAATAAAATGGAATCAAATCTCATTAGCCGTTTCTTCACTGTAGAATGTACACATTCTGCTTAAAGAGCAACAAATTAACGATTTATTTAGATTTCTTTGCTTGATTACATTATATAAAAGGTGTCACTTTAAAAATGCACAGATCGAGATGCAATGAGCTTCATCCACTTGGAAAAAATTAGGTTTACAATAAATGGCAATACTAGGGCCTTTTCTGAAACATGGGACCCATTAAGTCTTTTTTTCTGAGCATGTCACATGATTAGGTACTTTATAAATATCCAAGGACTCATTTTTATCATTTTGAGTTATTTATTTAGTTTTAATTTTTTTATAATTTATTCATTTTATTTACTTAATTTTTTTTATTTATTTATTTGATTATTATTTTGTAATTATCATGAGTAATTTTTTTCTTCTTTCTTTAAATGATAAATGTACAACAAATGATAAATGTACAAATCAACTTATGTGGAGGGTAGGGGTGGGAATTATATCGGTTTAAATTTCTCTGTAAAAATACAGTACTTATATCTGAAAAGTTTAATAAACAAAAACAAAAAAAATGAAGGCATTCGACTGCTTACCTAACTGTTTATGCTCATTTAGGATGAAATTACTTGTGTTTGAAAAAAAAAAAAACCTCACCAAGATCAACATCTTTAGATAATAATATTATTAATTATGTGTATATGTCTGCTTAAACACGCACCTAAAACCCAGACTTATGCTCTGGGATAGAGCTAGCGGGATAGAACTGTAAAATACTGGAGGATCCCGAGAAAAACGGGAGGGTTGACAGGTATGTTTTAAAGTACTGTGATGGTTGCGTTTAGGGTTTGGGTAGACGTTAATAAAATACAATAAATGGGAAATTTAATGAATAATAAAAATAAATCTTGTTAAATTCCCGCCACAACCGTGTCTGATCTAGCAACAACCCTGTTTTATGACCAAAACAAGACAAATTTATTCACAAAGTGTTTATTCGGATGTCAGACCAACGTTGAAACAAAACAAAGCCTTTCATACTGATATTAGGCATTTCAAATGAGCTGAATCAGCCTGGATTTAAACCCAGTATCTCTGCATGGTAGTCAGGAATCCTCACCGCTCCACTAAATAATTTGAAGCTTAAATTATACAAAGTGGGGTTCAATACCTCAATTTGCTCAACTGTTCTTTGCTTAAGGTATCCCAGTGCAATACATAAGATGACCACTAGGTGTCACTGAAGTTACATATTTCAAAACATTTTGAAGCTTCGACACATTTGCTTCGACTGTTTCAGTGTTTTATAAAGCCTCCCTTAGCCCACTACTAGAAAAGGAAAGCACCGGATGAGATGGGGTGGAAGGCAGGATTCTTGTAAAACGAAGATAAAGCAGTCGGGTAAAATTGGTTTATTTATAGTAAGCTTGGATCAATCGGATTGGATTATTACTGATTATGGATTAGAATCCAGCCGCACTCAATCATATCACATGCGCCTCTCAAATTGGTTTATGAAACTTCACTTCATAATCATTTTCAATTCTACAAATCTAACTAATAATCCCTGACAATTTCATTGACTCTTCTGCAGATAAACCGCTGTAGAACTAACATATAAAAATATGAATTTAGGCAATAAACATCTTTGAGGTGTACAGTTAGATAAAAGTAGCTTTTATTTTTTAAATAAGGCCAGATCGCTGCTTGTATCGATAACAACGACAGCGGCACTTTAACTGGTTTGTATTGATTTCTGGTCAGCCGAGAATGTCAATAACAAATCTGTCAATGTGTTGTTAGTGACTGACCACTTTACGAAGCTTTCTTGCGCGTACGTCTGTCCAAATCAAACTGCCAAGATCGTTGCTCGTGTTTTGTGGAATTTTTTTTTTTGTGTATGTGGTTTCCCAGAGAGGATCCACTCTGATAGGGGTGCAAATATTGAGAGTTCCCTGATTTCAGAAATGCTGAAACTATCAGGTGTGGATAAATCTCACATGACACCATATCTTCACCTGGGTTATGGTCAGGCTGAAAGGTTTAACCGTACTCTTGGGATGATGATAAGATCTCTACCCTCAAGGTCGAAATCGAGATGGCCGCAATTGCTGAACTCTCTGACCTTCTTATACAATTGCACTAGGTATGAGACAACTACCTGCCTTTCTTTTTGATGTTTGGGCGCACGCCGTGGTTGCCAGTGGACGCTCTGTTTGAGAGTATAGTTTGGATGGGGGTGCTGTTGATGTGAGTAAATATGTCCAGTCTCTGGGACGAGATCTGAAAGAGGCAATGTCGCTTGCACAACAAAATGCGCGTCAACAACATGGCAAACAGGCTGAACATTATAAAATAAAATGCAAGGGTCATTCTTTGCAGTCTGTTTCTGTTTCAGATGAAATTATGTCAGGCATTTAACAAAACAACAAATTTCAAAACCTTTAAATGTGGATTTCAAGAGTTCACACTTAGCTGATGATTGGTAATAAGCTAGTTTGGCATGCTGTCCCGGGAGAGAGCCCCAAGCTCATGAGAGCCTCAAGCCTGGGGCTCCCTCCCGTTGCAGGGCGAGAGGGAAGTTTGAGCTCAGGTAGATCTCAAGAACCCCCCCTCCTGCTGTGTGAGGGTTGCTAAGGTGATGCGTTGCTGACAGAATTGAATCGAATTTGGTGCTAATTTGGTTTAGTCAATTTACTTAGGTTTCATGTTTTTGGGAGTGTGGGAGGAAACTGGAGGACCCGGGGAAAACCCACGCAAGCACGGGGAGAACATGAACTCTACACAAAAATGCTAACCACTTGGGTAGATGCCCAAACCGGAGGCATTTTTTGCTGTGAGGCTGCAGTGCTAGCCACTGGGCCGATGTGCTGCCCTGTAGACAAAGGAGGCGAAGGGGTGGAAGGGGGGATTCTTCTAGACGAAGATGACTAAAGGTAAGGTGTTTGGTTATTTATACTGGGTTAGGAGTAGTCTGATTGGTGGTTCGTACGTTAGCTTGACTCGGGGCCAGCCGTGTTAGTCATTAGCACGTGATCCTCTCGAAATTAGTTTATGAATAAACTTCACATGTGGAGATACAGAAGCCTGTCTGTAATTTTTTCGTGAAGTTTATTCATAAACTAATTTCGAGAGGGTCACGTGATTATGATTGAACACAGCTGGTTCTGCAATAGCATGTATGATCCGCCAATCAGGCCATTCCTAACCCACTATGAAGAGCCAGGGGTTTTTCACTACAGTCATCTTCGATTTGAAGAATCCCCCCTTCCACCCCTACCTTTTTACCTTTCCCTCCATAGGGTGGCACGGTGGCCCAGTGGTTAGCACTGTTGCCTCACAGCAAGAACGTCACCGGTTCTAGTCCTTTAACAGGCCGGCGGTCATTTCTGTGCGTAGTTCTCATGTTATTCCAGGGCTCGTGTGGGTTTTCACCGGGTCCTACGGTTTCCTCCCACAATTTAAAAACATGCCCAAGTGAATTGATCTAAATTTAGCACTACAGTACTCAATCTCTCATCCTGCAGCATATCTCTTCATAGGATTAATTTTAGTCATTAGCTTTTATCAAGGGGGCAGTTGTCAAAATCTACCTGAGCTCAAGGCTACCCTCTCGCCCTGCAAACGGGAGGGAGCATAGGGCTCAAGGACCTTTTGAACTCAGGGTTCTCTCCCGGGACAGCATGCCAAACTTGCTTATCAATCATCAGCTAAGTGTGAACTCTTGAAATGGACAAGCAAACTTTTCGGGGGACATAAATTATTCATTTTCCTTCGTCTTAGTCCCTTATTTATCAAGAATTGCCACACGAACCACCAACTATTCCTGCATGTTTTATGCAGCGGGTGGCCTTCCATGGCTGCAACCCAGTACTGGGAAACACCCATACAACTCTCACATTCATGAACGCCAGCCACTTTAGTTCATCCAATCCACCTGTACTGCATGTCTTTGGACTGTGGGGGAAATCCACGCCAAAACAGAGAGAACATGCAAACTCCACACAGAAATGCCAAACTGGCAAAGTCGGGACTTGCACCAGCGGCCTTCTTGCTGTGAGGCCACAGTGCTAACCTCTCTACTCTTTACTAGCCGGGTTCCAGCTAACTCTATCAAGCCTCTTCAGCTGCTCCAGAACGCAGCAGCACGAGTGGTCTTTAATGAACCTAAAAGAGCACATGTCACTCCGCTGCTCATCCGTTTGCACTGGCTGCCAGTTGCTGCTCGCATCAAATTCAAAGCTCTGATGTTTGCCTACAAAGCGACTTCTGGCTTTGCTCCTTCTTATCTGCTCTCACTTCTGCAGATCCATGTGCCCTCAGAAACTTGCGTTATGTGAATGAACGTCGCCTCGTGGTTCCATCCCAAAGAGGGAAGAAATCACTTTCGCGAACGCTCGCGTTCAATCTGCCCAGTTGGTGGAATAAACTCCCAAACTGCATCAGAACGGCAGAATCACTCGCTGTTTTCAAGAAACGACTAAAAACTCAACTCCACTTCACTTCCTAATCTGCAATTGCCTTTCTGGATATACCACTAACTGTACTCAAAAAAAATAACAAAAATTTTACTAAAAAATTACTAAAAATTATTACTAAATTACTAAAAAATTACTAATACTTTCCTTCTTAGACTTTACAGACCTGAAACTTGCCTATAGCACTTATTCATTGGTGCTCTTATAGTTGTGTAAATTGCTTCGTTGTCCTCTTTTGTAAGTCGCTTTGGATAAAAGCATCTGCTAAATGACTAAATGTAAATGTAACCAGGGACTTGAATCATATTGTGCTATTTTAAAGATGCAATACTCTAGCAATTACATATTTGGGACGCCATTAAAAGAGGTAATGAGAAAAACAAATCTGGGCAAAACTTGTTTTATTAATAGCACATTTAAAATGAAGCTCGAAGATTATGCTGTCTGAATTTCTGCTGTACATAATCAAAAGTAGGAGTTACAGCTGTGTAGTGACCGACTCATTGGCATTTTTTACATTTTCCTCTTACAAATAAGGATAAGAGAAGCATTTTAAAGTAACAATAGGTGCAGTAACAAGTCTAAAGCTGAACATTGCACACTTTTTATGGAAAAGCAAACAAAACAAACAGGATAGGTTAAGAGCAAGCAGAGAGAGTCATTCCACCAGAAGGCAACATTAATGGTGAGGGTCCAGATTTGACGTTGAAACATCAATAAAAACCTGCGCTCTCATCCTTAAGCTTTCGATAAAGGCTCTTCGAATGTACCGAGCCGGGACTCCCGGAGGTACGATGATCTGGGAAACGGTGGTGCTTTCACCAGCCCTCCGTGGCACGTTTCGCTGGACCTGCAGATTGTAGTATCTCAGATTGTTACGGTTTATAAGCCCCTGCATATCAATGCGGACATCAGCAGAGCGTAACAGATTAGAACGTGCCTGGTCCACTAAATACCCATTGTCCCACTGACTGACTAAGTTTTCCACCTCATGTTTAAATTTGCTTCCATCAGCAATGTCATCAGGATCTGGGTTAGCGGTAAAGATGGTTATCTTCTTGTTTCCTTTATCTACCTTTGTGCATATCACAATTTTCTGGGGGTTGTTGTCATCGGCTCCCCTCCTGAGATGTGTAGAGGGGACGTAGGAGCACTCTGCAGATTCAATGGGCCCACAGTAATCATAACCTGATCCTGAGGTCCAGCACCAGTTGTAACTATAGCCATGTAAACCACAGAAGTGATCTGAGCGACATGGTGTGCCTTTATAAGTTACATCCACTTCTGGAGAGCAGTAGTCCCAGCCTTTGTCTGTGTGGCACCAGTAGTAATCTCCTCTCTCATAATAATGGCATACGTCAATGCAAACAGAATTTTCATAAGTCCAGTAGTAGAACATCTTTGGCTTCACGAGGCCACAGTAACCCCAGGTTTCCTCCACTGCACACCAGTAGTACTTGCTATTGCGTTTTGCGCATGGCCTGTCTTCTTTACACTGCTTGTTCATGTAATCCGTGTTTTCATTAGGTGAACAGTAATCCCAACCCTGTTCAGTATGGCACCAATAGTAGGATTCACCTCTTTGTTCACAGTTGTCATAACACTGTGCATCTGTGTAAGATCCATAATGGTTGTTGTCGTCCATTACCAGCCCACAGTATCCCCAATGTAAGAAACCAGTTTTGGAGGAATAGTTTTTACCACGCTTCCAGCACTTACTGGTTTCACTGCACTGCCTGCCCCAGTAGTCTATGTTTTCTTTAGGTGAACAGTACATTGTCTGGCACTGTCCATCTTTATCAATAGTCTTGCACTTGTATGCACCCCAGTAGGCCTTACAGTCTTCAATACAACGAGTTCCTTGATGAGTCCAGAATGTTTTCCCGGCACTCGATGAACAGGCCATGAATATGAGCAAAACAAGAGAGATGTAAGGATGATCCATTTTCTGTGAAAGGAAAGAGGAGAGTGAAGTAAATAAAGGCAACATGCTGTAATAAAACCATCGTAAAATGTATACAAATTATCAACCGTACCCATTAGGCTAAGAATGATATTTCGTATGTGTTTGTTAATCATTTTTAAATGAAAGATTGTAAGAAATATGAATTTGATAACATTGATTTTGATAAGTGAAGTTTAGTTATAAACTAATTTCTAGAAGATCACATGCTTGTGATTTACCATGGCTGGTCTCGCATTAGCTAATTATGATGTCCCAATCATAGACTGTAAATATATGGACGTAGTATCCGTGACGTCACCCATAGGTTTCTAAAGAGCGCAAAAGAAGCCACAAGTAGGCGTGGCCAACCGTTGCCATTTTGTTCGCGCGTCATCACACCCACGGCGGGATACCAAACATGGGCAAAGAGGCGGAGAGTGGGCGGAGCTACAGACACATGCTGCATTTTGCTTGGACCTGGTTCGGACACACTTTACTTTGGGAGAACGCTTAATACTTTATCACCTGCGACTCGTTTGTATTCTGACCACTTGTGCTTGGCTGTACACTATATCAATAAAGTGTTTAGACTTTTAAAAACACTGCTGTAATACATTGAGCCACTAAACATTGTTCTTATGACGTTTTTCAACAGGAGGAAAACGCGAATTACTTCCAAACACTTCAGATATAGTCTGTGTTAGTAAATGCAGGACTATTGATGAAATCCAGCATAACACTGTATGACAACGCTTCAGATGACTGTTCTAGAGCCAACAGCTAATCAATCCGTCAGATTCTGGAGTGGATTACAGCTCTAAATATAAATATAAACGATAAATGATCTTAAATAAAACAAATACATGTATAGAGATGGTGTATAAGTATAACTTTACTCACATGGGAAACGGAGGCCACGTGAATGGTTTGTGAGCACAATTAAGTGCACTCAGCATGCCATGCCATCTAATAATTGTAGGAAACAAGTCCAAAAGGCGGTTGACTGTGTAAAGCCACATAAAACAACACAGAAATACGATAAATATGCCGAGTTCAGTGGCTAATCTGCAGGATTCAGCTGAGGTGACGTGACGGCCACCAACGAGACCTAGCTGTCACTCAAGTGGCCACTCCCTTAATTATGCAAACTTAATATAACTTAATATTAAGGAAACGGATGAGTTATAAAAAAATTCACCCCCTCACAGTTGTCATGAAGGGTAATATTAGCTGTATTAACCAAAATCTTTTTTTGTACCAGGCTGTAAACACCTTTTTTTCTGCGGTAAAGTTGGCCATTCTAACAGTGGGCTCAATTGAAATTTGCTCTGTTTTGGAGCCAGGAGCGGCCAGGACTAGCAGAATTTCGGATGAATTGCAGTTTTAGTTACTTCCGTATTGGCTTCCTGAGAGAGAGCGGGAGGTTGCCGCTTGGTCCCAATCATATAATTTTTAAGTTACCATAAAAAAGCAGTCTTCAGTCCACATTTATAGTCATCTGGAAGATAGCTCTGCCTTTGACTGTGCTTCAGCAACTTAATACAAGCATCAAACAAACATCAACTTTCATCTTTATATCCATCATCTGCTTTACAGCTATTATCTTCTTCAACTGTAAATTACTTTTTAATTTACAGTTTTATTCTGCACCAAACATTGCACATATGTCCTGGCAAATGCTAATTGAAATACAGAAATACATTTAACATATTGCATTGCCATTTTGCATATTACATTTCAAAATGAGGCGAGGCAGTGGCGCAGTAGGTAGTGCTGTCGCCTCACAGCAAAAAGGTCGCTGGTTCGAACCTTGGCTCAGTTGGCGTTTCTGTGTGGAGTTTGCATGTTCTCCCTGCGTTCGCGTGGGTTTCCTCCGGGTGCTCCGGTTTCCCCCAGTCCAAAGACATGCGGTACAGGTGAATTGGGTAGGCTAAATTGTCCGTAGTGTATGAGTGAGTGTGTGTGTGAATGTGTGTGTGTGGATATTTCCCATAGATGGGCTGCGGCTGGAAGGGCATCCGATGCGTAAAAAATTTGCTGGATAAGTTGGCGGTTCATTCCGCTGTGGCGACCCCGGATTAATAAAGGGACTAAGCCAAATGAATGAATGAATTTCAGAATGAGTTATGCTACTCATTTGCTTCCACACTATGCTGGAATATTTTCAGTTTTGTAACACTCAGATTCAGACAGTTTTGTAACACTTTTAGTTCTGCTTTTTTGTTGGATGTTATTCTTTTATGCTGCATAAAATAATGCGAGTGCTCAACCCTACAATTCCCATATTACAACACAACACCGTACATTATAACCATGTGCTCTCACCTTCCTTTTAGTGTGTACTTTTTTTTCCAGAAATCTTGTGGCGTCTGCTCCAGCTTCAGGCCAGTATGGCTTCCCGTGGCTCAATGAGAATAAATACTCCAGCTCAAATCATAAATATTATTGTAGGTAAAATTACTTTGAGACTCATTTGAAAGATTAACAGATCATCATATACAAGCACTTTGGTTTAATGAACAAATTTCCGGCAAAAAAAATGATAAAAGGCGACATGACAGCGAGTAGTCTTCACCATGAAGTACGACAACTAACTAACTAACAGAGAAGTCCTACTTTTATACAGATACTGTCTTGCTTAAAGCCTTGGTTACTTATTTCAAACACACACATAAGCAGACTTGCATAGCTAAGATCTTCCTGTTTTTTTAAAGGCATAAACACACAACAGAGCCTGAACTTCCTTTTTTCTTGAAAGCATACTCACAAATGACTCTTGCATAATAACTCATCTTGAGCCTCTGGAGCCTCACAGAGCATATCTTTGAACAGAAAAACAGCCCCAGAGCTTTTAGATTTCTAAACATCTAAATCTCTAACCTCTTATTTGAGATCATTAACAGCGTTGTAAAGCCTAAAAGTTTTACCTTTTTGTCAATTTTCTGCTATATTTGATTCACTTTCCTTCAGCTTAGTCTCTTATTTATTAGGGGTCGCCAGCAATGGAATGAACCTCCAACTATTGCGGGCATATGTTGAATTTCCCTTCTAGCCTCAGCCCATTACTGGGAAACACCCATACACCCTTACATTCAAACACACACTCATAAACTATGGCCAATTTTGTTTACCCAATTTACCTACACTACATGTTTTTGGACTGTAGGGGAAACCGGAGCACCCGGAGGAAACCCACGCCAGCATGGGGAGAACATGCAAACTCCACACGAAAATACAAACAGGCTCAGCCGGGACTCAAGCCAGAGACCTTCTTGCTGTGAGGCGACATTGCTAACCGCTGAGCCACCTTTGTTCTTGCTCATTCGTAGGCCTCTGCGGCCATCTTCTTCTTGGTCTCCATCTAAGACTGCTTACTGTCTCCTTCAACCTTGTGCAATAAGATGGCTGATGATCCCCAAATGTTTAATCAGCTAATGAACAGCATGTATTTCAGTTTAAATTTAGCTATCAATAGTTATACTTTATTTCTCTTCCTTTTGGTATTTTGAAGCACAATTTACAGCCTGTTCATGATCCACCAATGGAAATTGTGAATACTTACTTATGATTACTAATATTTTTCCCCAGTCTGGATTTTGTTCAGGAGTGTATAAGACAGCAAACATACAACGTGCAGCGACTGAACTAGATAGAAGTGTTGGATCTGGGGTGCGTTTTCCAAAAACTAACGTAACTCGCGGCTGAACTATCATCGTACAATGCATCGATTGGAAAAAGAACAATGTAGTGACCAGTGTTTCCCAAAACTCGTAGTTTCTCTGTCGCAGATTCATCGCTTGGACCACGTTAATTATAACGTAAAACGCCCATAATGATGCTCTAAACAGGGTGAAGTAACTACTACTTTAGGGAAGAACCTCATATTTTTTGTGCAAATTATATTGTTTTACATGCACACATTTAAAAAAAGAAAAGAAAACAGTTTTAGTTTTGCTTAAAACATGCCCTCGCTTTCCATATTAACTAAAGTATATGTAAATGGCACATATAGGGCCTGTGTTTCCTTTACTAATATTATTGAGAACATTACATTTTCTACTCTAAAACATAAAATCCCTTAGAAAAGCTAACACTTATTCTAATATCATATATAGATTATATAAATAAATAAACAATGAGGCTATTTTTTAAGAAATTAAATTTAATATTTATTAGGAAATTATAGAAAATCCTACATTAATATTATTGATGATGATGATGATGATAAAAGTAAATATTGAGCAGGAAATGGTTTATTTATTTTTTTATAAAAGTTTACTTTTACAATTTGAAACATGCAAACCACTACAGAAATGTTCTAACCAGCAGGCCCATGTCATATACAGAGACATTTGTTAATAAATACCAACTATAAATGAAAAGCATTAACATATGTTATGTTTTTTTGTTTTCCCAAGCTTTGGAGACGTAACATTTTAAATAATGGGTCACCTATAGCTTTCATCATTAGCCACGGCTGTGTTCAAAATGACATCAATGTTTTCAAAGTGCACTGCAAAGGGAGCGCAATTTGAAACATGAAGATCGCTAAAACTGAACTGTAAAATTCTTTGAAAACAAATTACATCCAAGAGAGATGACTTTAATGCTTTTTTTAAATAATTCCAAGTTTAAATGTTAGAATGTTCTAAATGAATAGAGCATAGGGGGGATACCAAGGAATAGAACACAGCCAGGAACAATGTTTCTAACTACAGCTCTAGAGGTGTAGTTGCAAGCATACAAGTTTGCGAATGTTTATTGGAACGATGGATTTGGGAAACGCCGAGTCAACAAACTATGTTTGTAAAGACGGAACCTGCGACCTTAGTTGGCTGACAAAGTTTTTAGTAAACACACCCCTGAACAGTACATTCAACTCACAAACTTGGTGAAAGAAGAACAGTCAACTTCACAATGATGAAAAAAATAGAAACAGCAACATACAGACTCCCAGAAATACAAGACAAACATGTTTAATTATTCTTTTATTAGAACGTCATTTGAAGTCACTGTTGTGGTGATCAGTATTTGCTTTAGTTGGACAATTGGTTCTATGAAGTTGTATCAGTAAATAAAGTAAAAAAAGTTCAGTCCTTGTAATGGAAAGATCACTGTAACGCATTAACAATGAACTAAATTTTGTCACGTGAGGAGATCAAAGCAAGGAACAACAGAGACGAGGATCCAAGTGCAGATAAAATAAGATTTTATTTAAGCAAAACAGGGACAAACAGAAGTGGCTGATACAAAAAGGACAATCCAAAAACGTAGTCAAAAAACTGGCATAAGGTCAAAAAGAGATGGCAGACAGGAATCAAACAATAAAAAAGGGTAAAGTCAAGAAACAGGTAGGGATGGCTGACGTGAAACTGACGTTGACACAGTGTCGAGATCCCGAAGCGCAAGTGTTTCGAAACACTGTACTGAAGCATGATCCGAAACACCCAGGTCACGTGACTAAAGTGTTTCGAAACACTTGGTCACGTGACTAAAGCGATTCAAAGCCTGGACCATTTCAGAGGCGTTTCAAGACCCGGAGAATCTGCATTTGGCTGGGATCTTCAATTTTCGACGCTGTATCATATGGCCTTGTGGACTGTGCGTGTGCACATTGGTACTGTGCTTCAAATTTATTTTGTGTTCGAATCCCGACTAGTCCAAATACTCCAAAATCATGATTTTATGTATTTTAATCATGTTACTGTTTTATGGTGTAGATAGGATACAGCTGCGGATATGCCATCAATTTAGCATCATTTTTGTAACACTGTAAAACAATAATTCATATTTTTACAGTACTGTGATGGGTTTAGGTTTTGGATAGACGTTAATAAAATACAATGGGAAATTTAATTAATAATATAAATAATTATTGTTAACTTCTGGCCACAACTGTATCTGATCTAGTAACAACCCTGTTTATGAACAAAACAATACAAATTTATTTACAAGTGTTTATTCGTATGTCAGAGCAATGTTGAAACAAAACGATACAAAACCAAAGCATTACCAACTGGTATTAAAGCTTTTCAAAATTACTGCATCAATCTCGATCAGAACCCATTGTTGCTGCATGATGGTCACGAACTCTAACCGCTCGACTAAACCATTCGTTGAATCAAGGCTACAAAGTGGGGTTTCATACCTCAATTTGCTCAACAGTTCTTAGCTGATGCTGTTTCAGTGAAATATAAATAAAATGACCACTAGGTGTCATCGTAGAGTGGTGTTTCGAAACGTTTCGAAGCTTCGAAACATTTGCTTCGATAGTTTCAGTGTTTCACGAAGCCTCGCTTTGCCCACCACTAGAAACAGGCAAAACAACAAGAAGCTAGGACATGCAAGGTACGTACATCAAAATCAAAGACTCCTTACTAAACTGGTGTATGTGTGGTGTATAAACAGTCTAAATGATCAATCATCACAAGTCTCAGCTGTGTCTCATCAGCCTTGATGAGCAGCTGGTGTTTGGCATGGCCTGATAGGACTTGTAGTTCCTAAACATGACCTTTGTAGTTCACCAGCGATCTGTCAGGAAGGATCACTGGTGAACATGACAAATTTATCAAAACTGCTACAACTTGTGTTGAAGTAAAAACTGAGATGCTTAGAAATCAAAACTCAACTTTCAGCCTAAACACAGAGGACAATCTAAATAAATAGATGTACATCTTCAGAATCCAAAACTGTGCAATTAACATTAAAATAATTTGTTCTCACCTTTCAATTCAGTGTAGTCAGCTATTCAGCAACCCTGGCCAGTGTCTGTACAGCTTTGGTTACAGGTTTGGCTTTTTAGGGCTTTTGCAGTTAACACAGGAAAGAAAAGCAGTCAAGCATGTTTTTTTGTAAAAATAACAGCAGTACCGATCCGCCCTATATGTGGACTATACAAGGTGCATTGGTCCCCTCAAGGTACAGAAGGCCCCGCGCTCCCCATATCCAGTGATTCACTTACCAAACACACAGCCTGTTTTTCACCTATGCTCTGCGTTACAAAACTATGCAAAGCATCTTAACACTTCTAAACAATTGTGATCAAAAGAAAGATCCAGTTTTTCTTCTTTCACCTTCTCCACGCCTTCTTTTGCAAGCCTTGTGCAATCAAATCACACATATCAATTTCTAGCAATTGATTTAGGAGGGTGTATCTTTTCTTATGGAATCAACAAGATTAAATGTCAGGGCATGTCAACACATCTTAGGGACCCCAAAATCCCCTCCGACCCCTGAGGGTTAACATAGCATGTAAATGTCAAGGACACATACTTCTCAAAAGCTGTGTATATTTGTGTTTTTGTTATAAACTCAATTAATTTGGTATAATGTGTATGTTAATTTATATTTTAAAATCATAATATGTAATACAATGCAAAGCAGAGAATGTGCACCCTTGTAATAGTTAGAGGTTAGTTGTTTGTAAAGGAAAGAGATGCTATTGGAGACTACAGATCCCATGTTTTGAGTTACGTGAAGTGCGGGACCATTGCATTATGGGTGAAACTGACACGGTGGCAGAGAGAAGCCAACGGTACAGAGCCAGAGAGAGAGGCTGTTTCTCAATTCCAAGAACGCAGAGAACGGACTTGTGTTCTTGTGGAGAGCGGTCTTCCCAGGTGTCCTCGGAAGAACGAACTCAGGAGACCGCGAGGGCAGAGAACACGTCCTTTGAGAATTGAGATGCTGCGTTCTTCCTGATGGTCACATGACCTTCACGTGTTTTAAATGGTAAATTATTTAAACATTACAGCCTTCATACAACCATTTATTGTTTTTCCCCTTTTTAAAATATATACTTTGCATAAAAACATTATAAATATATGTTGCACAATATAAATAAAACAGATTTTAATACGAATTTCAGCAAACAAACAACTCTTAATGTGTTTATTCCTTTATTAAGATGTCCATGGTGATGTTTACTTTCACCGTTTCATTTAGGGAAACTCCTGAGGTAAATAATTTATATCTATGAACTTTAATAATAAATCTAGATAAAATGCTGCGCTTCCCACCTCCAGTCGCAATGACTTCTGGGACTTCCAAAGCGAATTCGGTGCTCAAGTCTGCATCGGTGCTTCCTCGATATCAAGAACACATCCGGGAAGTTTCACGCGTCCTCCGTACTTGCGGTCTTGAGTATTGGAACTGAACTTAGGCAGCTGATGATGACGTTTCACGAGGACGCAAGACCGCTGAAGAACGCATATTGAGAAACAGCCAGAGTTCATTAATCTGCATGGTCTAAGAGGGCGCAGACGGTAATTTATATTTAATTCTGTTACATTTTGTGTATAGCATTGTGAATTTACATGAATGATGTTGCGTGTAAAGACTGATGTCACTGGATTCATAGTTGTCACACATGTTCATATGCAATCAGCGCACATTTAAGTGAGAGACTGTGAAAAGGACACTGAGAAGTGCACTGAGAAATGTTATATGTTCTATTTCTTGTAGTTTTCGCGGTGTCTACTGCAAAGAGAGAGAAAGAGAGAAACAAATAAACAGTAAAGACATCAGTATGAAGCCTGGCTATCATTTTATTCAGACCAGTGCGGCTACATAGCATTTTATGGTAACACTTTACAATAACAGTACATGAATAATGATGTATTCATATGTAAACTAAACATTACTTTATTATGAATTAATGATGAGTTAAGGTATGCACTAATCATGAATTAACTTTAAGTACAACATGAGTCACATGAGTTCATGTGTAAATAACGACTACCTTAATTACTTGTTAGTACATGTTGTTAATTAATGTATTAATTAACATTTAAGTTTAGGCTAAATGTAACCAACATGAACTCATGAGCTGTTAATGTATAGTTATGTGTTACAGCCTCAGACAGTGAAGTATGAGAGCCAGTAACAGTAAGAAAGATGCAAGACACACAGATTAGGATCTGCTGCGTTCTGGCGCTTTCTTTAATAGCTTTTTCCTTTTTTTCAAAATAAACAGCAAGTGCAAAACGTTTTGTCAATAACTATTAACAGTATTCCTTCACAGGTTATTCTTTCTGGACATTTCACATAACAGTATTACAATTATTCATCCATGAAGTCAATAAACGTAATACCTTAACATTTTCTCTTTATACATTTTAAAGCAGCAATAAACATCTGTATACAATTCAACACCTTTTGTGTCTTACCACCACCATATGCCTTCATTTCACACAATAATTTATCTTAATGATACACATATATTTTAGACATGGTGAGGTGTTGTACAAAGAAAAATCAGCATCACTAGAGTACAACAACATTATAAATTTGATTAAATATACAATTTATCAAAATCAACAGTCTTCGTTTATATATCTATAATGTGTTTAACCCTTTTAGACTACCACCATTTTGTGTTTTCTCTTTTACCCTTTAACTGCAGTGAGTAACATCAGTATAGCACAATATCCAGTTTAACCTGACAAATCTATCCAGATTATACAGAAAATACAGTTAAAGTTATTTAACATCTTTAACACATTATGTTTCTAAAGTATGATGCATTGTAAACTCTATTATTCAACTTGTAATTACATAAACTGAATTGCACATAAAGTACTCATTTTTAGAACTTAACAATCACCTTAACTGCACAACCATCATGTATGATGTTTATGAACCTCTTAGATTTCAATATAAATGAGTATTGGGTTATAAAACCGATTTTACATACCTGTAAGAAAGATGCAAGACACACAGATTAGGATCTGCTGCGTTCTGGCGCTTTCTTTAATAGCTTTGCCCTTTGACCAGAACATAACTTCCTCATTGCGCTAGTGTAATGCGCCCTCTACAGGCATCTTGCCGAACACACTTCAGTTTATGTAACAGAACACAAGTATTATTGAGGTCTTTTTAAATATTAAACTAAAAGAAAGATTTTAAAAAAATAATTTGGGGTGCACTATTTTTGCTTAAACTTTTATATTTTACAGTTACATTTACAGTCTATCACATATGTCATGACTTTACTTGGAGGGGCACATCACTATTAACTCATCCTTAACTACTTATGAACTCCTCTTCATGTTGATGTTGACAGAACACTTTACTATTGTTATTCAGTGTAAACTCACTAGTTGGACGTGCATAAGGACTTCATGAGTAGTTAAGAATGGGTTAATGATGATGTGCCCCTCCAAGTAAAGTCACAACATAATTATACATTAACATATCATGAGTTCATCATGGTTAAATTAAGCATAAACTAATGTGGTAATTATTACATTAATTAACAAACAATCATGAACTAACAAGTAATTAAGGCAGCTGTAACGGAGTAAATAAGTGTGTTAAATAATACCTAAATGGGGACAGCGCCCTCTAGAGTGTGCGTGATGTAATAAGTGCGTGGAGTAGAGACCGCCCACAGCAGAGTTAACGAAGCATTGCTGTGGGTAAGTTGCACGTTTCTCCCGGGTGGAAAATGACCATTAATAAGTGTTTAAAACACATAAATATTAGCTTTAATGTGACTTAATGTTTCAATGAATATGTTGGGACACTGTTGAGTTGTGTTTGGCGTCGAGTGTGCTGCTCAATTTTGAGTTTATAACGTGGTTATATAACGAGGCCTGATTGAAATCAATTTGTCTTGTGTTTCATATAGAGGTGGTCATTTTCTTTGAACCAGCAACTATTTACACGCGCTGTCTGTCTCCATTGTACAGATATTTGTTAAATGTTATAAATTAATTGTAATTATTTTTCTTCTTACTCAAAACGAGTTACTAAAAGTCTCCACTAGATGGGGAAGTTTCATTACTTTTGGAGTTGAATTGTATTGCTCTGTTACACTCAGTGATTGTACATTAAGAATTGTGATTCATTAATTTGTCATGTAAAATTCAAAGTGTGTTATGTTTTTCATATTCTGACTGTTAAAATTTACACTATACGATCACAAAGTTAAAAAGAATTCATTGGCATATAAAAAATATTTATAAAACTGTTTTAAATAAAACAGAGCAGAGTTAACGAAGCATTGCTGTGGAGGTGGTCATTTTCTTTGAACCAGCAACTATTTACACGCGCTGTCTGTCTCCATTGTACAGTGTACAGTAAGAAGACAGCCCAAGCAAGACTGTCACACAGCCATTATTCACACATGAACTCATGTGAATCATGTTGTAGTTAAAGTTAATTCATAATTAGTGCATACCTTAACTCATCATTAATTCATAATAAAGTAATGTTTAGTTTACATATTAATACATCATTATTCATGTACTGTTATTGTAAAGTGTTACCCATTTTATTTTATTTACTTGTTTATACTAGTGGACACTTCTTTAGAAGCATTCGTTTAAACTCAATAGAGCTTCTTGCTTTGAGTATTTTCTCCATTCGTCTGGAATCTTGCCACTCTCCTCAAAAGTCTTACTGTAGTATTTTTCCAGTTGTTTCTTGAATTTGCACACAAACCACTTCCAGTGGGGCAGTTCAGAGAGATCCGAAGTGACGCTCCAGTCTGCATAAACTCCCCCTGCTTGTCTATATTCTCGGTATTTAAACCATTCGTCTGGTATATAAAAACACTGATCACTTGCCACCAAGTTGGTGCAAATATCAGCACAGAGATTCTGTGTCAAATAGTAGTTTGCTCCATTAATTCCTCTCACTCTGTGGAACTCTGCGCTGTGATCTCCAGCATGGTTGTGTATGGTGTTTGTGCAGAATACTCCGCAGAACGGACACTGAACCCAACAACATTGGCAGAAGTGATCAATCAGAAGCTCATCTGGCCTGAAAGCGTAGTCCAGATTAGACGGGAACGTCTCCGTGTTGAATTCACTGCTGATTCCATATATAACATGAGTAAGTTGTTGTCTGATCACATCTTCCACTAGGTATAAGTTCTTGACATCCTTATAGTTTATTCCACTGAGGTCTTTTTCAGAGAAGATCAACTGACCTGAGAGCTGCTGTATGAAGTTTTCCAACCACAATTCAACATCCCCACTGTTGACTTGAGCTTGTACTGTGGATTCATGTGCGGCATTCAAGATCTTCTGTTTGAGGAGTTCAATGTTCTCCATCATCTTGGGTAAAATGCTGACTCTGAACTTATCAGTGACGTACCGACTGACTTCATCTCTGATGAAATTCATGAAGTAATCTCTGGGATTATGAATGCAGTTTATGTATTTGTCAAAGTCCTCCTCTTCTGCCAGTGTCTTCAGGATGTGTTTCTCTAATTTTGATCTGTTTCCATTCAGTGATTCACAGTTTAATCTCAGTTCATCTGTCAGATCTCTGGCGGTTTTCTTGTAGACGCTCTGCTCAATGGGCTCCTTCAGTTTCTGGCAGATGATCCGACCAAATAGAGCAGATGGTTTTGCTCCATGACAGTAATTACTGAAAACACTATAGTACTCTTCTCTCTTCTTCTTCAAATATTTTGCAGGGTCATTGGCTTCTCTGAACAGCCTGAGTTGGTCAGTGATCATCTTGTTTGCCCTTTTACAGATGGAGAGAACCAAATCCCTCAAGAATTCACTCTTCAGTTTATATTTCATCAATTCTTGATGTTCTGTTACTCTTTTGTTGATGTATTCTACGACTTGCTGAATGGAGCTGATGCTGTAGCCCATCTTTGCCAAGTTAAGGGACTTGATCATTTTATCTGTCTGCTGGACAACATCTGAGACAAACGATCGGATTTGGACTTCGTCAGCATGACAAGATTTGTTTGTCTTTACATAATCTACAAAAATCTGCACCGAGAAAATATCCTTATCCTTCCTTACGGTAGGAATGTCGTAGATGTCACTCAGGATCTTTTTCACATCCTTCATTATGTCAATCTCTTTAATCGAAGGACTGTCTTTGCTGATCACCTTCACACTCTTTTCCCAAAACAAATGAAACTCCTTCTTTAGTGTTTTTTCATCGTTTGCTTTGTCTTTGAACTCCAAAGTGAGTTCTTTGCTCTTTTCGTAGAGCATGTTTTCGTGTTGTTTCCTTTCAGCATCACTCTTTTTCCTCAGGTCTCGCTGGCGAAGAATCTTATTTAATTTCTGCGTCGACTCTTTCACCGTGTTTTCCAGATGCTCTTTGGTTTTATTTTCAAACAACGTTTTCCATTTATTCAATATATATTTATCCTCATCGTTCTCAAAAAAGTCAGACATTAATTTGTCCACTTCACTCGTCTTTAGTTCTCTTTGCAGATCAGTTTCTTCAACCACATGGATCACATCATTGTCTATGTGGTTATACAGCTTGTTCTCTATTTCCATCATGGCTCTGTAAAGACTCCAGGACCACTTGGTGTATTGTGCAATCAGTTTTCTGTAGGCGGCAACCTTTTGGGATTGAAACAAACACAAGTTATCCTGTATAATCAAAGCTTAGGTCACCTAAGATTCTGTCATTAATAAGTAATCCTTGTGTTGTTCCAATCTTTTGAAACCTTCATTCATATTCAAACAAGAATTAAGTTATTATAAATCTTCTTTCAGTTCCGCAGTCTAGGCTGAAACGCAGAGGGGACAGAGCTTTCTCTGTGGCGGGTCCTCAGTCATGTAATGTAATGTAATGTGTATTTATATAGCGCATTTATTGTGTATGACCATACACCCAAAGCGCTTCACAATCATGAGGGGGGGGGGGGGGTCTCTCCACACCACCACCAGTGTGCAGCATCCACTTGGATGATGCGACGGCTGCCACAGGACAACGGTGCCAGTGCGCTCACCACACACCAGCTATTGGTGGAGTGGAGAGACAGTGATAGAGCCAATTCGGTGGAAATGGGATGATTGGGAGGCCATGATCGCAAGGGCCAATAGAGGGACTTTGGCCAGGACACCAGGGTTACACCCCTGCTCTTTCACGAGAAGTGCCATGGGATTTTTAATGACCACAGAGAGTCAGGACCTCGGTTTAACGTCTCATCTGAAAGACGGCGCCCACTGACAGTGTAGTGTCCCCTTCACTATACTGGGGCATCAGGACTCACACAGACCACAGGTTGAGCGCCCTCTGCTGGCCTCACTAACACCACTTCCAACAGCAACCTAGTGTTCCCTAGTGGTCTCCCATCCAGGTACTGACCAGGCTCAGCCCTGCTTAGCTTCAGTGAGTAACCGGTCTTGGGCTGCAGGGTGACATGGCTGTGGCCTGTGGTCATGGAACACCTTGCCCCTTAAGATTAGAATGGCTCCATCATTATCTATTTTTAAATCACTTCTTAAAACGTACCTTTTCAGCTTGGCATTTTAAGATGACTGCTACTGCTACTTTTTTACATTTTTACAGAAGTTTCTCTTGCCTTATTTCTATGTTTTTATATCCTGCCTTTTTATTTTCACCTTGTCTTAGTGAAGTTTATTCATAAACTAATTTCGAGAGGAGCACGTGATTATGATTGAACACGGCTGGTTCTGCATTAGCATGCATGATCCGCCAATCAGGCCATTCCTAACCCACTATAAAGAGCCAGGGTTTTTTCACTACAGTCATCTTCGATTTGAAGAATCCCCCCTTCCACCCCTACCTTTTTACCTTTCTATCCATAGGGCAGCACGGTGGCCCAGTGACTAGCACTGTCGCCTCACAGCAAGAACGTCACGGGTTCTAGTCCTTCAACAGGCCGGTGGTCGTTTCTGTATGTAGTTTGCATGTTCTACCCATGCTTGCGTGGGTTTTCCCCGGGTTCTCCGGTTTCCTCCCACATTCCAAAAACATGCACAACAAGTAAATTGATAAATCTAAATTTGCAATTCAGGTAATTTTATAACGCAGCATATCTTGTAATAGCATTCAATTTTTAGTCATCAGCTCTTATCAAGGGGGAGTTGTCGAGATCTACCTGAGCTCAAGGCTCCCCTCTCTTCCTCCAAACGGGAGGGAGCCCAGGGCTCAAGAACCTTCGAGCTCAGGGCTCTCTCCCGGGACAGCATGCCAAACTTGCTTATAATCAATCATCAGCTAAGTGTGAACTCTTGAATGTACAGCACTTTGGTCAGTCTTGTGACTGCTTTTAAATGTGCTCTATAAACAAATGAACTTGAACTTGATACACACTCACCTGTAGTGAATCATTGGTTTTATTATAGATTTTCTTCATCTTTTTCTCCTTGCCATAGTCCTCCCTCAACTCTAATTGTCTTCTCTTCAGCTCATCTTGATGATCAAGGAGATTCAGTTTCTCTTCTAAAGTCTTTATTCCTTTTTTCTGTTTATCTGAATCCTGGGGTTGTTCTTGTCTCTCTCTTTCTATTCTCTCTCGTTCTTTAATTTTAATCCTGAGAGTCTGATACAGTTCAACATCAGCCTGGTTTTGTATTTCTTCTAGTTTCAGTTTCTCCTGTTCTTCTTTTTCTTTCTCCTGAATATTTGTTTCTTTCTCTAAATCCTCTTTCCACGTCTCATCCAGCACCTCCAGTCCATCTTTTAATCCCCCTTGTTTTCTTGTCCTTTTTCTTTTATATGTATTTTTTTTAAATTCCTCCCAAATCTGTTCCATTTCTCTGAGCATCTCATCCTCTTCTTCTTTACTCACAATTTCATCTTCATCCAGCTCCTCTTCTATCTTCTCCTTGTGACACTCCTCATCTTTTTTCTTCCTCACTTTTTCTCTTCTGTCCAATTGACTGTCTGTTTCTGTCTCATCGTTGGTCCAAAGTTCTCGCTTTTCTTTCTTAATTTGTTTAATTTCAATCGTAAACTTCTCTCGTTCTCTTGTTATCTCTTCCTCGTGTTTCTTTATCAGTTCTTCTTTTTCTCTGTTTAGTTTATCCACTACACCCATCATCGTCGCCATTCTGTGTTTCTCTTCGTTTTGTTCCTTCATCAGTTGTACTTTTTCCCCATTCAGTTGCTCTATTCTGTCCATCAGGATCTTCATCTGTTGTTCTTGCTTTTTTCTCTCTATTTGCCTGAACATCTTACAAGAGTAGAAACTTCCTCCGTTTGCTTTTAACATGTTGTCTATCTTCTCTAGAAGATCAGCCACTTGTGTTCGGTCTTCAGTCTCATTATTGTTGAACACATGGAATCTGTGTCCACAAGCTTCAATCAGCTTCATTAGAGGAGATCCAGGTTTCGCCAAACACTGTTCAATGGTTTTGTTTCTTAAATAATCTCCTCTGGTGAAGAGCACCATGGTGTACATTAAAGAGTTTTCCCCAAATGTCTCTTGGATGATCTCCACTGATTTAGCCTCTTCTTGAGTGAATCTCTGTCCTAAATTGAGCACGATGATGAACACGTGTGGTCCAGGCAGAATCATGGAGATGCAGTTGCTGATTTCTTTCTGGATTTCTTCATTAGTGAGTTCAGTATCAAACAGTCCTGGCGTATCGATTACAGTAATGTGTCGACCATTGATTTCTCGAGTTTCGCTTTGACTCTCTTGAGTAACAGACTCTTGAGATGTTTCTGCTTTAAACACATATCTTTCTAAGATGGTATTTCCAGTTGCACTTTTACCCACTCCACTTTTTCCCAACAGGACTATCCTCAGTTCATTTTCAGTCTCCACTGGACCTGTAAAAGAAATAATGGTTTACACTTGGGTAGATGGGAGTTTAATGCCCAAGTTTTTTTTAAATCAACACATTTTTTCATCCTAAATGCTCCAGAGGTGTATTTAATGAAGTGTGTCTGATCTGTATGTTTAAATAATCTCTACTACAGGGGTGTCCAAACTCAGTCCTGAAGGGCCAGTGTCCTGAGGAGTTTAGCTCCAACCCTAATCAAACATACCTGAAGCAGCTAATCAAGCTCTTACTAGATATACTGGAAACTTCCAACAGGTGTGTTAAAGAAAGTTGGAGCTAAACTCATCAGGACAGCGGCCATCCAGGAGAGAGTTTGGACACCCCTGCTCTAGTATGTTTGTTTTGTTACCCACCTTTATTTAAGTTTATCTGTTTTACTTGTATAAAAAAGTATATTCTTCTATTCCTTCCACATTGTACTTATTCATCTTATCCCTGTACAATTCCAGTCCTTCAAGTTTAGCAGAATTTTTTATATGAACGTTTTTACCTAACCTCACATCCCCATCCCTTCTAGGCCAAAGACTTTTCCCGTAAGTTAAACAACTGCCAAGACCAGGAATCTGCAAACTTGGACCTGGTGGGCTGGTGTCCTGCGAAATCTAATCAAACACACAACCCTAATCAAACATACCTGCCTATAGCTTTTTAGAGATCTTGAAGACATTGGTTTGCATGTGCAGGTGTTTGATTAGTATTGGAGCAAAACTCTGCAGGACTCCAGCCCTCCAGGACTGAGTTTGCCCTTACCTGCCCTAGACCATATACTCTGATTTCTACTGCAGAGCAGAGGTGGCCAACCCTGTTCCTGGAGAACCACCTTCCTGTAGATTTCAGTTGCAACCTATATCAAACACACCTGCCTGTAATTATCACGTGGTGTTCAGATCCTAATTAATTGGTTCAGGTGTGTTTGACATGGGTAGCAACTGAAATCTGCAGGAAGGTGGCTCTCCAGGAACAGAAGTGGCCACCCCTGGTGCAGAGGGTAACCTTTCTGGATTGTACTCTGAAAAGTTCTTTCTTTGTGGAAGAGCCGCATCAACTGGGGTTTTAAAATTACCTCTTCTTTTAGCTCAGACAGATTTTCTAGTCATTACCTTGCGACAGTAAATTTGTCTCTAGTGAATGAAGTTTCTTCTTCATGTCTTCATAGTGGAGCAGTTTTTTCATTTGTGCCTCAAGAAACGTGTCTGTTGAGTAAACCTCTTCCCTGTTTTCTTCCAGCATCTGCTCAATGTTCTCCATCAACATGGACACCTGAGTGGTGGGACCAAAGATATGATGTCGTCCTCCAAAACTCTCAGTGACAGCCTGTGTTTCGTCATTGAGTTCAGCTGTCTGATGCTCTGAATTCTGCATGATGAGGGTTATGAGGTGTTTGTTGATTCTGGAGCTGAAAACCCTCTGAATCACCTCCATTTCTGCTTTGTCCTCATCGGTCAGTGGAGCATCGGAAATAATGAAGAGAAAAGCATGAACGCCAGGTTGACAGAGAGACACACAGTCGAGAGTCTGTCGCATCACTTCCTCCTCCGAGAGCTCAGTCTTGAACAAAGCTGGAAGCTCCAGCACATTGATCTGATGACCATAAAGATCCACGTCTGTGCTCACACTCCCTGATCTTCTGATTGTGTGCTGTGGTATCAGCTCTGAGATGGAAGATTTCAGCGAGCCGTTGCTCCCGCACACTACCACATTCAGCTTCTCACAGTCTGAAAGAGAAGAAGAAGATTATACAGAGGTCTCACTGCATGACTGTCAAAACCGTCAGTTGACTGTTGTTTTCTCACTACATGACTATCTGGGGTATCTGTGATTCTCTTAGGCCCCATTTACACTAGTGCGTTTTAGTTTGAAAACGGCATTTTAGATCAAAAACGATCTGCGTCCACACAAGCGTTTCACCTAGCGTTTCTGAACATATCTCCGTCCACACTACAGCACCAAAAATGTATATTATGTAACGATTTGCGCACTCTGGGCATGCACGTTCTAGCAAATATATGCAGCTGCTGTAGTAAAAAAGGCAGAGTTGAACGGCACAATGGCACCTAAAACAGACAATAGTGCAAACAACGGTCCCATTTCTCTGTCCATGTTGTTGTTTACAGTGAAGGCTGGTCTGTTGTCTACCGGTAGCATTAAAGCCATGTGTTATATTCATGTGATACGGGCTTGACGAATAAGGGAAGGATACGCAATGACACAAAAGCCCCAAACAGGTAGCAAATCTCAGCAGCCCCGCCTCCGTTTTCAGATGTCTCTGTTTTCCCTTATCCACACTGAGACGGAGCAGCAGCGTTTTTGAATGAAAACGGCTAATCCAGCTTTTCCAAAAAGCTCAGTTTAGCTCGAAAGCTCTGGCGTAGTGTGGACGGATGGCGTAACCATAGCAAAACTTATGCATTTCAAACTAAAACGCCTTAGTGTAAACGGGGCCTTAGTTTCTCTTCTCTTAGTAAGGTGGAGAAAACACTATACATCTCTCTTTTTACCTCAGAACTGTTAGCAACACTTTATTTTGATGGTCCATTTGAGTATTAGACTGTAATGCTTAATATCTGCTGATTTTGCTCCTTCAACGGACATTTAACTGACTATAAGAAACTTTGCAAGTAAATGTCAACTTACACTAACCATAACCCCACCCTGACTTGTATTGTAAGAATATATTTACATGTTTGCACTGAGTAGTGTGATGCACTTAGGCCCCGTTTACACCAATACATTTAGTTTTAAAACAGCATTTTTGATAAAAAAAAAAAATTCCATGTCCACACTTAGCTGATGATTGATTATAAAGCTTGTTTGGCATGCTGCCCCGGGAGAGAGCCCTGAGCTCATAAGATTCTCGAGCCCGGGGTTCCCTCCCGTTTAGACTCCCGGTGGATCTTGATAACTCCCCTGCCGTAGTAACTAATGAACAGATAGTGATTGCTCTTAAGAGATAACTACTTACTAGGAGCATGTCTATGGTGCTGATTTGGATTAGTTAATTAACTTAAGTTGCATGTTTTTGGACAGTGGGAGGAAACCAGGGAAGCCAGAGGAAACTCACATGAACACGGGGGAGAACGTGTAAACTATGCACAGGAATGTCGACTGGCTTGGTAAGGACTAGAACCAGTGACATTCTTTCTGTGAGGCTACAGTGCTAACCACTGGGCCACCGTGCCACCCATCTAAGAAAGGAGGAGGAGTAGGGGTGAAAGCGGGGATTCTTCAAAATGAAGATGGCTGTCATATGGAAATTATTATAGGGTATTTATAGTGACTTAGGAATAAATTGATTGATGAATCATAAATTGAATAATGCGGGGCCGGCTGCAAGCAATCATAAGCATGTGATCCTCTCGAAATTAGTTTATAAATAAACGTAACTTAAAACAAAAACATCCTCTACAGCATTTCTCAAGTCTCAGTGTGGCAGGGGGCGTGGCCAAGAGCCATGGGAACGGAATGAGGCCGCGCGTAAGTGGATGCACCTGTGGTGCGCATCAGCCTCGAATCCCACAGAAGCAGCTCTGGACTATTAAGAGGAGGAATGATGGCAGAGGAAGCAGAGAGAGGACCGGGCACGGGCATATTGTTTTACTTTTGCTTTCAGTTTGACGGCAGTCTCCGAGAGGAGCTGCCCTCCATTTGTTTTGGTTCAGTAGTTTTTGGTCACTGTGATTAATGATTAATAAATAATTTAAAACTGCGTCGGTTCTCTACCTCCTTTTTCCCACACAACAAACTTCATTACACTCAGTTTTTGGGGCTCGAAAACTATGCCGTAGCGTGGACAGAAGGAGTAACCATAGCTAAACGTTTTAAAAGGAAAACAGGGCCTTAATCTCATCGCACAAATATATAATGTGCTTTATATATGTGTACAGTGACAATAAAAGGTATTTTATTATATTCTATTCTAGATCAGAACGAGCATCAATTTACCTCTGATTTTAAATATTTGTCTGCAATTTCCCAAAACCTGTCAGCAAGTCAAATCAGGGTTAAATTGTTAGTGTTCATATATCGATAAAACATCAGATTTCATCATACTCGCCTCTTCTTGTGATCTGATTATCCACTGTAAAACACTGTGAAGCTTCATATTGAGCACAAATCAGGTACCGTCCATCATTGCTCTGCTCGATGTCCTCAAAGGCCTCCAGAAGATCATCAGCAGAGCTGCTTCTCTGAAGACTGAAGTGTCTGTTTGAGCACGTCTGGATGATTTTCTGCAGGATCTCATTGGGTTCAGTGGACTCTTGTGTGCTGAGCACCATGGTGTGTTGAAAAAGACGCTCAGAGAAAGAGTCCTGCAGCTTCTCCACACGCTCTTGATCTTCCGCTGAGCACTGCTGATGTTGGAGGAGCAGAACCACCACATGAGGTCCTGGATCAGACAGACTCACACACTCTCTGACCGTCTGTGTGATCTGGTCATCTGAGATGTTTGTGTGGAGCAGCTGAGGACTGTTGATGAGCGTCACGTGTCTGTCCCTCAGTCTTCCTCCGACTCTCTCCACAACACCTGGAGGAGCTTCACTGTCAAATGCTGATCGGCCCAAGATGAAGTTTCCCACCTCGCTGTTTTCTGACACGCTTTTCCCCAGAAGAACGATCCTCAGATCACTCACTGAAACATACAATACACAGTCTAAGCCTACATGATACTTCTGTAATACCAGAACTCAAAACACAATTTATTGTTTGGTATCGTTTACATCATAGCATTGCTTACCATTATTAAATGTTAAGAACTGACAATATACATTTTTGTATATAACATTTATCATTTGAAATAGATTATGTATTGAACATACTGTTAGGACGACCCCAAAATGGACTACTACACCCCACTGTAAAAGACAAAACAAAACAGAATATTAGTGGACTCTGATCTCATGTGCACAAAATGAAAATAAAAAAAATTATGCACTTTGAGTAGAAGCACTGTTTTCACATGTGTCTCTCTAAATGCAAATGAGTTGCTGTTTATAAAGAGGGTGGGACCTTTACAGCTCATGTCTTGGTCTCCAGAAACAACAAAACATCAGCATTTTGTCAGTTCAAACACCTGCTAATTATTGTATGAGCACTCAGACACAAAGTGAGCACACAGAAAGACCGCTTAGAGACAATGTCACTTATGTATCAAAACTTATCGAATGCCAGCTGTAAAATGCACAAAAGGTCATCTCAAAAGCACACGTAAGCTAGGATGTTCCCCTTCAGAATGGTAGCTAGACCAGTCACGCGTTTGGAAAGAAGTTTGCCAAGCATATCGTGAGTACACAAGCATCAACAAAAGCGCAGCCTTCCAACATCCCCCAGACCCTTACTTACCAAAATATGTGAATAAATTGATTTTTTAGGAGTGGAACAAGTTCTTTTTTCCTATCTAACTGTAGACTAGGAATTGTAAATAACTCATGAAGGAATAAAGATATGTTAAAACCATGCACATGGTTGTTTTTCTTGTGAAATTCCCAATGAGTTTAATGTGTCACATGACCCTCTTCCTATTGAAAAATAAAAAGTTGGATCCAAGATGGCCGACTTCAAAATGGCCACCATGGTCACCACCCATCTTGAAAAGTTTGCCCCCAACCCAAAAATTAAAGAAAAAAAAAAGAAAAAAAAAGAAAAGTTTGCCCCCTCACAAATACTAATGTGCCACAAACAGGAAGTTAATATCACCAGCCATTCCTATTTTATTGAGGTGTATCCATATAAATGGCCCACCCTGTATATTCCTAATGCATACAATTTCTATCTAAAACTTTTATCATCATGTTGCATGTGTAACATATATGTGTCAGTACATTTTATGTCATTTATGCTTATAAAAAAAAAGTATTCATTACATGAAATTTGACTCTTATGCATGGAAACCAGAAACAAAATATGGAAATGTAGGAATTACTCATATATTTATATATATATATATATATATATATATATATATATATATATATATATATATATATATATATATATATAAAATTCTATGTGACGTCCATATGGGGCACCTTTGTGAAATAAATTTTTTGAAACCAAATATTTTAAATTCTTACCTCTGCTTTCACTGCTGTACATATCAATATTTAATTCTTCCATCTGTCCTTCGTCTTCAGCTGATCATCCTCTTAATTCTGTCTGTTCATCCTCTAAAAGCTTCAGAAGTCCTCAACTCGTGTTAGCATTCTAGTTACCTAATTGCTGACAGCATATAGAGTCAATAGTGTACATTTGTAGTAAGAGAATCAGTGATAAACTACAGACTTAATCTCAACCAGTATTTCTGCTTTACCAAAACTGAACAGTACTGCACAGAATTGTTTCTGAGACCAAAACATTTATTATAATCAGTCACATTTAAAAAAAAAAAAACATATGGGCAATATATATGAAATGCAAAAGTTATTACCTGCTTGTCAAGGTCTCATCCGTCTTCTGTGTTACTTAATTTGTTGTCAGCATGAATCAGGAAGAAACCTATATCCGCGGGAAGAGTTGGTGACGCTAAAAAGATAAAAACCAGTTTCTGTGTATCTGATCCGATCAGGCTGCAGGAGCAGACAAACTGTAAAAAATGATTTTTTTAATCTTTGTTTTGTTTCTAGTCCTGATATATAAAAGTTCTTAAATCAAGAAATATTTTCTAGACAAGTGAAACAACTTTCAAAGTCCAAATTGAATGAGTTTTTCCTTAAATCAAGCAAAATAATCCATTAATGGGGTAAGCAAGCTAATCTTCATTTAAAGCAAAAACAAGACTATTCTTGACTACGACTATAAGTCATTTAATGTGTTCTCAGAATAGCTGTTATAACAGTAACTATCATTAAGTTAGACTTTTACTCACTCTGTATTCTGAAAGGCTAAATGTCTTGTGAGTAACTTTGAAGCTTGTACAGCCCAGTATGTTATCAAATGCACAGCCCCGTGGCTGTGGTACATACACCAATCAGCCACTTTATAAGGTACACTTGCCCAACTGTTCGTTAATGCAAATTGCTAATCAGCCAATCATATGACGGCAACTCAGTGCATTTCGGCATGTAGACATGGTCAAGACGATCTGCTGCAGGTCAAACCGAGCATCAGAATGGGAAAGAACTGTGATTTAAGAGACTTTGAACCTAATTGTTGGTGTCAGAAGGGCTGGTCTTAGTATTTCAGAAACTGCTGATCTACTGGGATTTTCACGCACCACCATCTCTAGGGTTTACAGAGAATGATCTGAAAAAGAGAAAATATCCATTGAGCGGCAGTTCTGTGGGCGTGAATGTCTTTTTGATGCCAGAGGTCAGAGGAGAATGGCCAGACTGGTTCCAGCTGATAGAACGGCAACAGTAACTCAAATAAGAGAGCGGAAGAGCATCTCTGAACACACAACACGTCCAACCTTGAGGCAGATGGGCTACAGCAGCAGAAGACCACACCGGGTGCCGCTCCTGTCAGCTAAGAACAGGAAACTGAGGCTACAATTCAAACATTGGACAATAGAAGATTCCTGCATTTGAATGGTCGGGTCAGAATATGACATAAATAACATAAAAGCATGGATCCATCCTGCCTTGTTCTGGTTCAGGCTGGTGGTGGTGGTGTAATGGTGTGGAGGATTTTTTTTGGCACACTTTGGGCCCATTAGTACTAATTGAGAATCGTGTCAAAGCCATAGCCTACCTGAGTATTGTTGCTTACAATGTATATTGCTTTATGACCACAGTGCACTCATCTTCTGATGGCT
Source organism: Danio rerio (assembly GCF_052040795.2). NCBI lineage: Eukaryota > Metazoa > Chordata > Actinopteri > Cypriniformes > Danionidae > Danio > Danio rerio. The sequence continues at coordinate 5,308,222 of NC_141023.1, forward strand.
ACTTCCAGCAGGATAACGCTCCATGTCATAAAGCCTGAATCATCTCAGACTGGTTGAACATGGCAATGAGTTCACTGTACTCAAATGGCCTCCACAGTCACCAGATCCCAATCCAATAAAGCGCCTTTGGGATGTGGTGGAACGGGAGATTGTCATCATGGATGTGCAGCCGACAAATCTGCAGCAACTGTGTGATGCTATCATGTCAATATGGAGCAAAATCTCTGAGGAATAGTAGTTGAACCTTGTTGAATCCACGCCACAAATGATTGAAATGAAAATCAATATCCATTGACTTCCATAACATATGTTTTGCCTATGGATGTCAATAGATTCCAGCTTCCTTCACAATATTTTTAGTTTGTACTCAAAAGAATAAAGAAACTCTAAAACAGGGGTGGCCAACCCTGTTCCTGGAGAGCCACCTTCCTGCAGATTTCAGTTGCTACCCATATCAAACACACCTGAACCATTTAAGTCCTTAATTAATTAGGACCTGATCACCACGTGATAATTACAGGCAGGTGTGTTTAATATGGGCTGCAACTGAAATCTGCAGGAAGGTAGATCTCTAGGAACAGGATTGGCCACCCCTGCTCTAAAAGATGTATGCTTGAGTGTGAGTTAATAATGAGTACATTTGGGTTTTTGGTTGAACTTTCCCTTTAGGATTTCTGTTTAATTTTTTCCTTCCCCCTTTTACACTGTGTTGCACCTTTTCTGTTTTCTTCTCTAGTTAAAATATTTTTTTTCTGCCAGCGTCATGCTTTGCGTGTAAACTCTTTAACGCATGAAAGGATGCACAATGTAGGCATCTGCAGTATGAAAACTATGTCATACTTTTATTACTGTTGATAGGAAGGAGGAAGTGTAACAGATAAAGAGACAAAAAACTGTTATCTCGGTAAGTGCCGCTCATGTCTCCAGACACGACGACCAGCTTAGGGGGTTTTATGACTGAAAAATGAGATGAATGTGACCATTTTGATCAAGATTTGATAATGACAAACCCTGGAAAGCCCCTCAGACAGTTAGAAAGCAACATGCACACCTTGTTCTTAAGGCTCTGGTGTGCTGGTGGGCAAAGGAATCTTCCACCGAACGCCAAGTCACGAGTGATTTCTCTTTGTTTAGCTAAAAAGCCAGATAATTGTTGTGCAATGAGGTTGTTACCAACCAATGAATTCAAATTTTGAAGACTTCAGCTGAAACCTTGATCATAACCTGTCCTTAATTACCAAGTGCTCTTTCAGATCCTACTTAGTTGGTTAAAGGCTGGCTCACACTGTGCCACTTGTTTATAATCCTGAATGATTGTAGCATGTCAGACTGCACAAACATGGCTCCTATGTCACACTGTAAGATCTCAGCTGTCAAAAAGTCAGACTGAACGACAATGAAAACGCGCCAAACACGGAAGAAAACTTTCCCGTAGTTTTATGTCATCCATCAGTGACTATCTTTCACTATCTAGTGTTTTGAAATGATTCCTCACAGTAAACATAAACAATCTGTAGCGACAATTTTGCACATGACACACCTCAATAATAAAACCAGGAAAAGAGAAAAACTGTTTTGACATGTCCCCCTCTGTCATTTGAATTGTCACATGGATGGCATCAAGAAATTCAGAGCTCCGATTGGTTCTTGGATTGACGCTGTTGTCACACTACAGGAAAGTGTCTGAAATCTTCTGACAGTGCCAGAACTTCATCAGAGGAAAAATCTGATCACAATGGGCACTAAGCGGCTGTCTGTGAGCATGTCACTCCTCTTCTTCTTTGACCTTTGTCCCATATGGTTGCGGGGTCGGCTCTTTTTGGAAGAAGTTCCATATGATAACAACTTTTTTTTTTTTTTACATCTTCCAGCCGGCCTGTCACACTCATACACTACGAACAATTTAGCCTACCCAATTCACCTGTACCGCATGTCTTTGGACTGTGTGGGAAACCGGAGCACCCGGAGGAAACCCACGCGAACGCAGGGAGAACATGCAAACTCCACACAAAAACGCCAACTGAGCCGAGGTTCGAACCAGTGACCCAGCGACCTTCTTGCTGTGAGGCGACAGCACTACCTACTGCGCCACTGTTTCGCCTCTGTGAGCATGTCACTGATCAAAGATTTTAGCCTAGGATTTTAGGAATCTTTTAAGATTTCTCAAACTTGTCTCAGATGACAGAATAATGGCTGAAATGTCGCAGTGTGAGCAGGGCTTTATTTGCTTTTGATCAAGGTTGGAGCTGAACTCTGCAGAAAGGTAAATCTCCAGGAACAGGATTGGACACATCTGCTTAAGAGGAATTGGTTTTTATAGTTATGCATTTGTGTTCTGTGCGTATGCTTTTGCAAAAAGATGTCTCAAGCACTGATACAGCCCACATAGCAAAATTTCTCTGGCCCAGCTCTGGCCCACACAATCAGGTTTTGCTTGGCCCACATGCCGCAGTGAATTACGGTACATGACTGGACCAAATCTGGCTTCCAGACAAGGGCCAAACACGAACCATATCTGGGCCAAGTCTCAGCCAAGTTAATAACTCATAACTGGGCCTGAACTGGGCCAGATAGGTTGGTGTGTCACGATTGCAATGAAATTGATAAACCCATGGAGTGATGCGCTTTAGGCACACTATGCGCACGCTTTTTCTCAAAGTGACCTGATTGGTAGAATTTTTTTTGCTTTACTCAAAAATGATTTTAGTGTATTTTAAATGTGTCAAGTCAAGACTGGCCAAACTCACATGGCCCACTTATCAAAATTTTAAATCTGGGCCAAATACTACGTTTTTCATCTGGCCCAAATCTTGTGTGCCGCCTTAAAAACGGTGTCATCTCTGCCAAACCCGGGCCATGTTTGGCCCACATGCTGTATGCCAGTGCCGGATGAATGTCTGCTGTGCCAGCTTTTTGCCAAATATGGGCCAGAATTCTTTGCTACTAGGGAGTCTTTCCTTTCTTTTGTTGTATTAAGTCTGTTGTCATTAAAAAAATTAAATTTAGTAAATATTTCACCTGTACGTTTGGATCTTCCTCTGGTTTCCATTGACCACTGATAAATAGGGGACTAAGCCGACAGAAAATTAATGATTAAATTAAAATTATCCAGTTAGAAATGCCACAGCAAATGCATTTTAAAGTAACGGAACAATATGGATTTATTATATATTATTTATAAATATATATATATATATATATATATATATATATATATATATATATATATATATATATATCACTATTTTCATTAATTACACTCTTTTCTAAAAATTATGTTGTAATAAATTAAAGTACATGATGCAGACTTGTTATTCCCTGACAGTTTTAGGAGTTAGTGCCAATGGAGACTTCATTGTGGCTTTACTGACCTCTAGAGGGTGAAAACATGCAGCTGACTCAAAATTGAAGTTTTACCTGTTATTTATCTTTACGTTCTGTCTACTGTGGTGTATATAAGATAATAATTAAAACATAATTAAAAATTAGATTAAAGTGTCTGGAAAACAAAATAAAAGTAATTGTGGAACAGAGTAAGACCTACTGTGTACTGTGATGTTAGTCATTAGCTAAAATACCACCAGGGGAAATTTTTACACCTTCCATTTATTACACATGACTTAATGGGATATTTTATTGTTTTTGCTACGTGGTGTTTTATTAACAAAAATATAGTATGATTTGAAAAACTTAAAACATTAACAATTATCCATTGTAAGGACAGAGTCTTGGACATGAACTTCAAATCACATAGACTCAGATAACAGCAGATTATTGAGGCCTTAATGGAGAACAAAGAGATGTCAAATGCCAAAAACCAGCCAATAAACAAACAGAAGAACACATCATGACAAGACAAAAAACACTGCATTTTGTAAGCCTCTCAAATATTTGAATAATAGTTCCATTCAGAAAGGGCTCATTCCTATGCCCTGATTCCAGTGAGGGTCCCTCAGAATCACATGTGTCAAACACAGACCAGAGCTCTACATGGTTTAGCTTGAACCATAATTGAACACACCGGATCAAGTAATTGTAACATGACAATGTTTAAAGGACAAAAAAAATAACACAACCCAGACATGCATAAAACAATGATAAATCTAATATATACAGAAATAACAAAACTTGTGTGCTTAAAAGATAAGATATTTCAGGGTTGTTCAATTGGCGGCCTGTGGGCCGAACTCAGCCCACGAGGCAATTTGTTCCAGCCCTCCAAACAGTGTGACCAAGACATCAAAAATAAATTTAGTTCAGTCGAAAAACGGCCGCAATAGTTATGCACCTGTGACATGCATCTGTTTAACACAGCATGAGCTGCAGTTGAAAGCTGCGCAGAGCATGAGTCACCATAAGCAACTGGTGCGTGCAACCGAAAACATAGGGATGCAACAATTAGCCGATTTCACTAATACCCGCGCTTTAATTCATCACAGTTAATTACACGTAAAGCCGCATTTCTGTTGCAAGGAACAAAACCAAACTGCTGCAATTAAACAAAGTTTTGCCAAGTTGCCAACTGTGTGCTAGTTTAAAGTTCCAATTAAGTACACCGAGGGTTATACACGCACACCGGATTAACTATAGCAGCGGCCGTTCCCACTACACATCTTTTCCACTTGCAAGTTTGTTGTTTCCAATGTAAGAATATATGACATATATGAATATGCGCGCACAAGCGAAGCAACGCGCTTGCGTCTTTCCAGGCGCACGCAGTAAAAAACATCTCACGGTGAGAGTTGTGCGTGCCTTTCAGTGCAATGTTAACAAACGATATGTTAGACGAGTTATTATTAAAATGATATGCATGAACGCAGATGACAACAACAGTTAATCTAAATAGCTACAGTACTTACCTAATATAAAACGTGATAACCGTGAAATCACCATAATTCTTCAGAATATATATTCATACAACCAAAATCTATAATCGTTGCATCCCTAATTGTTATGCAGCTCAAAAAAATAAAATAGGAATGTGTCTGAATGTAGAAGAAGCCTACTCCAGCAATGCACTGCTTTTTTGTGCTCTGAAATACAACATTTGAATGTTAGTAAAAAAATAAATAAATAAAACATTTTGTACAATGCACTGGTAATATGTCATTTCAAAATACAATACATTAACATTTTAATGTAGAAAATACAATATGGGTGTCTTAAGGAGAAATACAGCATATGGGCTCTTATATGCAGTTGTGTTATCACTAATATAGCAAGTCATATCTCTCCGGCCCTTCGTTCGGGATGCTTTTCATCAACAGGCCCCCATGACAAACTAATAGCCCAGAGATATGTAAATGGCCCACTGATCTATATTATTCTACATTCTATACAGACCAGTGGAATGGCCTCTGAACCAATTTGTTGGGGTCTGTCTACCGTAGTTTATTCTGTCCCATCATGCCTTCATTTTGTCAATTTCTCATTTCTCTTTCAGTTAATGCTGCAAATTAGTGTGCCTCAGGTTTAATCAGTTTAAAGATTTCAGCGCAGGACTTGGAAGAAACTCAGAAACTTCCTCAGAAAGGAAAAAAAAATTTCCTTAGTCCCTTCCTCAACCAAAATTCTTGAGCCCATATTCCCCAAATGAGGCTGGGAGAGATCCCTGAGCTCAGAATATCTTTAAGCCTGGGGCTCCCTCCCATTTCCAAGGTGAGAGGGGAGTTTGAGCTCAGGTAGATCTTCCCCTTCTGAAGTAGCTAATGAACAGATAGTGATTGCTCTTAGGAGATAACTACTGACTTAGAGCATGTCTACGGTGCTGATTTGTATTAGTCAATTAACTAAAGTTCTATGTTTTTGGCCGGGGGGAGGAAACCGGGAAATCCGGGGTAAACCCACGTGACCACGGGGATGGGTTTGCATCCATTGACTTGAAGGATGCCCAGTCCTTCCTCGCTGCAAACAGTATCTCCAGTTTGCAGTTAAGGGTCAGGCATGAAAGTATGAGCCTTTGTACGCTACCTGTGCCCTGTCCCCTCGTTCGTAGGTGGGAACCTCAATTACTCATTAATTTTCTCTTTGACTAATTGAAGTTTCACAAACTAATTTCGAGAGGAGCACGTGATATGATTGACTGCAGCTGGCCACTCATCTACACTCATTAGCTAGCCAATCAGATTGATCCAAACTCACTATAAGTAACCTAGCTAAGAACTACTCCCTTATCTTCGATTCCCGAAGAAACCCCCCATCCACCCCTTCTCCTCCTTTCCTCTTTTGCCGGGGGGAGCTCTCGAGAACACCTGATCTCGTACTCCCCTCACATGCTCTATGGACCTGGCGGGAGCCCTGGGCTCAACTATCTCCGAGCTCAGGGTTCTCTCCCGGGACAGCATGCCAAACCTGCTAACTTGCTAACAAGTTGTCAAATGGTAGTCCCTTTATTAATCAAGGGTCGCCACAGCGAAATGAATCGCCAACTTATCCAGCACATATTTTATGCAGTGGATGCTCTTTCAGCCGCAACCCAACACTGGGAAACACCCACACACTCTTGCACACACCCACATACAGTACGGCCAATCTAGTTGTAATTTACCTGTACCACATGTGTTTGGACTGTGGGGGAAACTCGAGCCAACACAGGGAGAACATGCAAACTCCACACAGAAATGCCAACTGACCCAGCCGGAGCTCGAACCAGTGAGCTTCTTGCTCTGAGGCAATTGTGCTACCCACTGGGCCACCATGTTGCTCTTTTCCTCAATTATCTCAATGCTTAATTGTGACTATGACACCCATATGTTGCTATGCATTCAGTCCCTAGTTGGACTTTGCCTTTCTAATTTACAGAATATCCTTACAACAAGTGCCCTGGCATGTTTTTGTGTCAACAGATGTATGGGCTAGGGCACCGTATGCAATACGCATGCAACTTTGTGTTCGTTACTGCACCCAACTGCATTGAAATATAAATAGCTGGGAGCTGTTGGCTGTGTTTCTGACTTTGCACCAACTTTGGCCACTTTTTTGCAAGGGTGTTGCTCAAGATGGACAACATGTCTTTGTTAGCATACATCAACCACTCGGGTGGTGTATGTTAATGTTGCATTTCACTACTGCCTTAGCATCTGCTCCTATGGAGTCACACACATCTCACAATGCTACATTATATTCACAAGCTCCTTGCTCAGGACTTCGCCTTGAAAGGGAAGTCTATCTGCTGAGTAGTGCTCCTCTTAATTAAAAGACCACATAACTTCCCCAATTAGTGTTTTGTTCCCTCAAGATAAGTTAGAGCAGAACCATGATGAAGTAGATAGTTGATGACCGTATACTAAGGATGCATGACCTGATCCTCTGGTTCCTGGGTGGTGCCACAAGGTTAATTTTACACTGTTCACCTATCATGCCCTATTAGGACCTACATAGTCTTGTGGGGTCTTTAAACCCGGAAACACTGTAAATTTCCAAATTGAGCTGCTAAAATCAGGTGCCTTCCATCATTGCTCTGCTCAGTGTCCTCACAGGTCTGCAGAAGATCCTCAGGAGAGCTGCTTCTCAGAAGACCGAAGTGTCTGTTTGAGCATGTCTGGATGATCTCCTGCAGGATCTCATTAGGTTCAGTGGACTCTTGTGTGCTGAGCACCATGGTGTGTTGAAAAAGACGCTCAGAGAAAGAGTCCTGCAGCTTCTCCACGCGCTCTTGATCTTCTGCTGAACACTGCTGATGTTGGAGGAGCAGAACCACCACATGAGGTCCTGGATCAGACAGACTCACGCACTCTCTGACTGTCTGTGTGATCTGATCATCTGAGATGTTTGTGTGGAGCAGCTGAGGACTGTTGATGAGCGTCACGTGTCTGTCCTTCAGTCTTCCTCCCACTCTCTCCACAACACCTGGAGGAGCTTCACTGTCAAACGCTGATCGGCCCAAGATGAAGTTTCCCACTTCGCTGTTTGAAGAACGATCCTCACTGCAAAGAGCGAAATACGTGATTTTATATTGACAGTTGTACACAAACATGCACAAGAAGAAAAAAATAAAATGTAATTTTAATGACAACACAAAAAAAGTAAAACTATGGGAAAGAGATGGCAATTAAAATGTTCATGTTCTTCTTTTTTTAAACAGAATAACCTTCCCAACTTCACCACACACACTTCATAATTCCACGTGTTTGTTCATCTTTATAAAAACTTACTTGAAGGAGGTTCGTTAATGCTCCATTTTCTCCTGGGAGAAAGATTATGTAAAACAGCCACTGTGTGAAACAAAAGACTCTCATCAGGCTTTTCAGTTTGAAAGAATGAAAATAATGATATGCATTTGTTTTTATTGCAAACAATGTCTTTCTTAACAAAAGAGCCGATACAAATTCCAAAAGGTACAGAAGCATTGATAAAGATCAGACCTCTTGTCCAACGTGTATTTCAGGGGGTTTACTTTTTTCTCTCCCTCTATCTCTCTCCATATATGTATATTTTTTTACATTTAAGCTGTTTAAATAATACAATTAATAGTTTATCATTTCATACTTTTATTTTCCAACAAATTCAGTTCTAAAGTTAACAAAATATACAGTTTAATTTTCCATTCAAGTGTTCCATGAATTAACATTAACTGCACAATATTGCAATATAATATAGCAAAGCTCTCCTACATTTTTTAATAATCCATTTTATTTTCCATTGTTGGTATAATATTGCAAAGGATAGATATGACTAGAAATTTAGTTTAACACACTCTCAGAAATAAAGGTATGAGAGCTGTCACTGGGACAGTACCTTTTCAAAAGGTACATATCTGTACCTAAAGAGTTCTTAGTGGTACCTCAAAGGTACATATCAATACCCAAATGCACCTAAAATGTAGCTTTGAGGTACCAATATGCACTCGTAAGGTACACATATGTACCTTTTTAAAAAGTACTTCCCCAGTTACAGCTCTCGTATCCTTATTCTTGAAAGTGCATTATCATACTGATGTTTCTTTTTAGACTTAGTTAACTAGTTTTATCTTTTTATCTAAGGGATATTTAGGCAGTTTTTAATCGGGAATTAGCATAGGTACTGTTCATAATATTTATGTGGATTTAATGGCTGTCTGGGACGGTCGTCAAATGGTTCAGATCTTACCTTGAAGGGAGAGGTTACTATGTCAGTATAGGTGACCATAGGTCAAGGTGGACACCCATGACATGTGGAGTCGTACAAAAAAAAAAAGTCTTCTACCACAGCTATGCTGATGATCTACATAGCCTTACTGTCTAATGACTACAGCCCTATTGAGACCCTCTGCAAATGCGTTGATGACATTAACAGCTGGATGTGCCAAAACTTTCTGCAGTTAAACAAAGAGAAAACTGAAGTCATTGATGAGATGAGGTTCTCAAGGTGAATGCGTACCTTGGCTCTAGGAGTCAAACAACAAAAAATAAGGTCAAGAATCTTGGTGTGACTCTGGAGTCAGATCTGAGTTTCAACAGTCATGTCAAAGCAGTCAGTAAATCAGCACACTATCATCTCAAAAACATAGCAAGTTAGATGCTTTATTTCCATTGAGGACCTAGAGAAACTCGCCTTGTGTGTAGTCATGTGTTATAGTCATCTATGTTGTGTTCACATTTATATAAAGCACCTAGTCTTAATTTAATTAGTAATTAATTTGTCTATATTTTCACCTGTGCTTTCGGAGCTGGTCATGTTGATATTTTTTACCCTCTGGCATCTGTTTAAGGCTTTATTTGATCCATCTTTTCTGACTTCTGACTCCTGTAAAATGTTGTGAAAAACATGCCATTAAATTCACATAAACATTATGAACAGTACTCATGCTAATTCATAGCATGCAGAACTTAAGTAAACAAAACCAAATGAAGAACCCAAATGAAGTAAGCAATGACCCCTATAATGGCCAAGTCGAACTGAAATCTTTTTTAATTAAGCACCAACGGCAAAACCTCTATAATGCTAATAAGAATTGTAGCACACATCTGAAAAAAGTCAAATTGCTAAATTGTTTAACCCTCCGCTGAGATATTGAGGAATTACAGTGTTTTATTTCAGTTAACCTAATGCTTCAAATCTAATCTAACCTGCTTCAAAGGAATGTTTGACCATGTTCTGTTGCTTTTCTTTCATTCTAATTCTTATTGTTAACATTTGCTGCTTACAACACAGTTAATACCCTAGTTATTTAATTATATATTGTCTGTAATCCAAATCTGGGTCATTCAGGGGCGTTTGTTTATATATTTCAAAAGACAGAAGCTGGTTGTGTTGAACAGAACTGGACCAGACATATGACTGGTGTAGGATAAAGATTAGTCATGTCCATTTCTTTAAATACATGAATTAAAATACAATTTGACTTAATTTTTTGTCAGAATACAAGCAAAAAAAATATATAAATGCTTTTGAATTTGGAGATTTTTGACTTTCTGTTACACATGACACCACATGAACATGAACATTTGTTCTGTTTATGTAACACAAATATGTAAAGTATAAAATGAGTTATTTATATGTTCGTTTTTGTAAGCACCACGACATTTAATTGCACTACATAAGAAGTCAACTAGACTAAACTGAACATTTCTTATCAGATGTATCTGCTTTATGCAACACTGAGCACACTGTATTGTACACTATCGCCTGTTTCCTAATGCCATAGTGTATTTTACCTATAATAGTAGTATTTATAGAGAAAAGCGGTACCTGTATTTAGGAGGATTCATCATTTCTTTTCCCGTTTCAAAGTTTCTTTCCTCGTTTTCAGTCAGAAAGCAGGAAGACATTCATGGGCGGAGGAGCGTTAAAAGACAAAAACAAAACTGAACAGGCTGAAACATGTTTAGGCTTTAGTTGCTCTTCAGGTTTTCAGTTGTTTCAGCCCTAGTCATTGCTCCCGTATCCAAATACATAAACTAAAAACAAATAGTAAATGATTATAGTGATTATTTAATATGCTGTGGTAGCACCACAAAAAGCATCTACATTTCTACAGCATTGACGTCTATGTGATATTATGACAGAATTATGAGGTCTCCATAATCCTCAACCAGGCCAAATCCTGAGCAGATGCTGTGTTGGTTATGTAGGAGTGGAGAGCATAATCCTGTGGAACAATCTGACATCTGCCAGGGATTTACTCACACCTGCAGCTTCTCCACGATAGATGTCCAGCATTCTCCAGCCTCCATTGCCTAGACTGCAGCTCTGCAAAGGAAGTTTGACCAGAAGAGAAATGGTCGTGCCCAACTGAGCCTGGTTTCTCTCTAGTTTTTTTTCCTTCACTTTTGTCAATTGGTGAAGTTTGTTCCTTGCTACTGTTGTCACTGGCTTGCTTGTTTTGGGACTTGGAACTATTTTGATTGACGTAAAAGGGATAATTCCCTCTCTCAAGTGTTTTTAAACCTTTATGAGTTTCTTTCTTTGGTTGAACACAAATTAAAAGATGTTGAAGATTGCACTAGTGATGTGTCGTAAACGAATGATTTGTTGATTTTGAATGAATCTTCAACATGACTCGGGAACTACAAGTCATCTCAGGGAGTGATTCGTTCATCCGCGCGTGCGCACATTTGTGCAGGTGGTATCTTCATTACAAGTCTTTTGATTCGTTCATCGCGGAAAGGCAGAAGCCAAACATTTGCGTTTAGAGCCGGAAAAAGAATTGATTCGTTCATCTCTCAAGTCCCCTATCGAGCCTGAGTCATTCGTTCATCATGGGCCAATCATACAGTATGTGTTAAAAGCCGGAAAAAGAATTGAACCGTTCATCTCTCGAGTCCTCGGGTTTGAGTCATTCTGTAACGTGATGAACGAAAGACTCAAGAATTAAAATACTCGAAAGGTGAACTAATTATCATGGCTCCTATTGACTCAGACTGTGTACATTTGGTTAAGATTATGGGCCCTATCATACACACGGCGCAGTGTGGCGCAAGACTCGGCGCAATAGTCTTTTGGTAGTTTCAGCTTGGCGCAAGAGTCGTTTTGAGGCGTTTCGCTACGCTGTTTACATAGCAAATGCACTATCGCTCATTTTTGCGCCCATAGGCGTTCTGGTCTAAAAAGGAAGGCGTTCTGAGGCGCACTGCTGGCGCGTTGCTATTTTGAGAAACTAAAATAGATTTTTCATTAGACCAAAACTAACCCGGTCTAAACTCCAGCACAGAGTTGCGCCTTGATTACACACTGCTTAATACACACAAGAGAGCAATAGGCAAATATCTTTACATATGAAAACATTTAAATATTAAGGATATATATATATAGGATATAATAAGAATAGATATAGAATATAAATATAAAGGATTAAAATATTACAAAACATATTATTTTCTAGCCTACATAAATATGAAAAACCATTGCTTTTATGTCTTCTTCATCTCGGGAGGCTTTTTCAGTTCATTCATAACAATTAGCTTTTGTATAATGTTATTATTATTAGCAGTATTATTTATTATATCCATATTTATATTTGTTTTATTAAAAACAAGCTTAGATTTGTCCACCTGTCAGGTTTTAGACCATATGGGGCACAGCATGTGTTTTAGGATATAACTCAGGTTTTTGAGCACACTTTGTTATTATTGTTCATTTATTCGTTTGCTGGAAATTAGAACTGAATTTAGAAATAGTTTTGAAACAAATATTTGCGCTTAACAAACAAAATTATTTATTTATAGACTAACTGATGTCTGCGCGTAAAGGTTTCCCTATGCAAGAGCGAAAGTGAAAGTGATCCATTATCTCTCATTCTCACGCAGTAGATGCTCTGTTTAACAGTTTTCTATTATAAATCTGTGAACTGTTTGCTTGTGAAATGCTCATTTTTTTTCCACTTAGACTTACTTTGCGTCCTGTAAGTAGCGAATGCGCTCTTGGCGTGACGCAGCTGGCTCTTAAAGGGAATGGGAGATGAGACTGTAATTGGTTTATTCTTAAAACACACCTATAACTCATTAAGAGAATAAACTCAACCCTTTTAGACCATGCGCCGAAGCGCAAGGCAGATTTCCCATCCTTAAATTAGCAAAAACGCGTCCTAACACGCCCTAAAAGCATTTGCGCCCTGTGTTTTGCGCTTTGCGCACGGACCGTCAAAATAGAGCCCTATATGTGACTGTCAGTGTAACGTGATTGAACCACTGACATTAGAAGATATGAAGAGGTGAGCTGAGCAAAGAGACAACAATGCCTTCATAGAAAAAAGAGCAGGTCAACATTGAAATTTTATTTTCTCCTTCTTATAGTATTCTATTTATGACTTATTTGTCATGTGATCAACCTTTTGGGCTAGTTGTAGATGTGTTTGGAAGCAATTCGTAACAATTTAATAATATTTTGGCAAATTGAACCAAATGAACAAAATGACTCGAAAAAAGTTTTGTTCATCTCGATGAACGAGCCTCAAAGATCAGAGTCAGTAAAATAATCCAAACTTCCCATCACTAGAATGCACCCATCAAGCTGGGACCCATCAACTTCCTTAGTTGGAAAACAATTGATACAATATGAAACTCATAAAGGTTTGTATACATCTGACTTGGGATTAAAGATGAAGAAGCACAGCCAAATGAAGTAAACACTGTTAAGATGTTTAGAGGCTAAATAATGGAGGCAAGTTTACAGGCCACATTGCAGGTATGGAGCACTTTTTCTACTTGTAAGCCAGAACTCAACTGAGTTTAGGTTCATGTTTTGTTTTTTACGTAATAAATTAGTTTTTCAGATTTGGAGTTGTAGACTAAACACAAAAATTACATTTGGTTTTGAGTATTTTTTACCCTCATGTGCAATATAATTTTATAACACAGGCTCATTGTGGATACATACCCCCCTCTACAATTCTGAAGATCCCAAATTCTGTACCCAGGACGTCTGGTTGCGTTCCCTCTATTAAAATTAATGCTATGGGGCGGTATGACTGTTGGGACGTGGAGTGGACCGTGATGATAGATTTCGAGTCTGGCAAAGAATGCATTCAGAAACCAGGTAAAACAAAACGCTAAAAAAATTAATTAATAAACAGGCTAAGAACGTTGAAGTATCCAAAAACATGGGAAACAGGCTTTTCTTTTTCTAGATTGCTTTTGAAAACACTATCGGTTGGGTTTAGGGAAGGATGTAGCAGGGCCGGAGTGGGACTCCTTTTTAGCCCTGGAGTTTCAAGCCTCAGACCGGCCCACCTCAGTTCACGACTGACTATATTAAAATAAGGTCATTTCCAATTCAGTTTCTAATTACACTATCACGTCTTTTTTTGAGAAAACAGCTGCTTTAGAACTTCAAATGTTCAACAACCCTAACAGTATTATATGTCTTAACAATAAAAATGAAAATAATAACCTATTCAGACAAGGATCAAACCCGGATCGGCGACGTTGTAATCTAACGTGCTAACCACTGAACCACAACGGGTGAATGGTGAAACGTGACTTTTATCATTATTAACCTGCAGGCTGGTCATATATGAAAAGAGCAGAGCTGCGTTAAAATAATGAATATGAAGACTGTGATCAAGTAAATAAATAAATTAATTAAAAAAGTGTGACTGCTGAGACCAACAGATTCTGGAGCTAGGGACACCGGCCCTCGCGGGCAAAAAACGGACCGGCCCACCGGGAATTCTCCCGGTCCTCCCGATTAGCCAATCCGGGCCTGGGATGTAGGCAGGTCAGCCGATCAGTCTGTCAGCAGCAAGCTGGTCAGCTGAAGTGTGTGTTGTTGCACCCTCTGGTGGATTCAGGTAAGAAAAGGACGCGCAAACAGCATGTGCAAGAGAAGTTTGAGATTATCAAAAAGTGTACACTCTGGTGGATTAGCGAGAACAGAACCTGCAAGCAGATGTAGCTCAGAGTCCATATGGATTAGCCTGGGTTAAATATTTAACTCTAAATATATAAATCCCTTTTTATCTCAAAAATACTCCAATGTGTTCTGTTATGTCCCTCAAGTAAGGCTTAATTATGTTCCTATATTCTTCTTGCATTGACTGCAATTCCATCTGATGTTAGAGATAAACAGACTTGATGCATATTTCAATCTTATCTAAAAACTCACTTTTTAAGGTTTTGTTTGATTGACCATTAATGTTTTGAGTGTCATGCATTATTAAATTGACATTTAACAGGCTCCAATAGTCATAAGGCCACATCTACAAACTGCATTTTGCATTTCAATAAACTCCTGCAAGGATTTACTATAGACACAATAAAACATTGGCACCAAAAAGGAGTAAAGGAAAATTAATGTATTAGATGTATATGAAAAAATGATGCAAGGTGATTTAATCAGATTGGCTGTTGTCAGTTTTAATTGCATTTAAAATATGGTATTAGGATTTTCACAATAATGATTCATGGTGCTTTATTTGTTAAGTCAACATTTTACAACATGTCACATAATTGTAATTATACAGCAATTCAGGAACATTCATTCAGTCATTTTCCTTTTGTTGCCACAGCGGAATGAACCGCCAACTACTCTGGCATACGCTTTACATAGCGGATGCCCATCAGGCTGCAACCCAGTACTAGGAAATCAATTCAGAAATAGTTTTTAAAAAATAGACAAAAATGTCATGTGACAAAAAAATACTCAAGTGTTTCTCCATCTGGTTTTCTATACGCTTATTTCACACGGCTGCCATTTTAAAGAGCCAAATTGAATCTGCGGTGGAAAGAAATCCAGAAGTATAGGACCAGCACTACAAGCCTCCAGCTGTAGCCGAGATTTCAAAATGCAGAAATGGTGTAAACATCACTTTAATATCATTCAGTAAGTTTATTTTAAACAATTAAAAGCAATTTAGCATCAAACAACATCACGATCTCTGTAAGAGTGATATGCTCAAGTGTCCTCCAAGGCTTCAGTTCATGGCACTAGTTAAACACCGTGGGGACGCTTTACTGCTTCAGCCTATGTAACCCGGTGAGCGATAAAATGCTGCAGTCCTCTGTAGCACGGCCTCATATTGTTTGTAATAGTGTTGTCCCGGTACTGAAGTTTTAAAAACATCCATTTCTCGCTAACATTCAAGCGCGCTGAGTGCATTCATAAACAGCGCTGATTTACCATAGTGTTCACCAGTGCTCATCAGTTTACCGCTCTTTACCCAGTGCTAACACAGATACACGGACACTGGATCGCAAAACAGCCGTGAAGATCAGTCGAGTTATCAAGCAGATTGCTCATCTGTGGATGTACTCTGTAAACAGCAAAGGGTGAACTGATGACCTTCTCGGCCAATCACAGTAATTTCTTGTTGAACACGTGAACACAATGGCAAATTAGCGCTTTTTAAAGAAAGCCATCAACAGTGTCTTAAATGTTATTGGGAAATTAATAGTTTTTCTTTTATTTCAGTACCGTGACGAGTCTAATATAGTAAAGAATCAGTTCATTAGCTTGATTTTGATAAATGGCATCTAAAACGTGTGTTTGGGAAATAAAACATTTCTAACTAGTGCCATTTCCCTTAACTTAGATCAAAATGAGCTCTGATATCCCTTTTTTTCACCATTCATTCAGAACAGGCCTTCAGGTCACTCGGAAGGTGGTGAAATTATAAATTTGGTCACTTTCTCTTCTCTGCTAGGATAAAAAGCCAGGTACACAACCTTCCTATGTAACTCCCAACGATACTTCCGGGTTTCTTCCCACCACAGTCTCGATTTTACTTTTAAAAATGGCGGCAGCGTGAAATCAGTCTATTCAGTATTCAGTTTCTATTCAGTTTGTTGTTGTTTGTCAGAACGCTGGCCATTTTCTTGTAGATGCTTTGCTTACTGCGCTCTTTCTGACAGATGATGTTTCTCTATGACAGCATTTCTGGAAAACACTGTAGTACTCTTCATATTACAGGATCACTGGCTTCTCTGTACTGTCTGTGTTGGTCTGTGTTTGCTCTATTGCAGATAGAGATAAGCTAAAGACGAATTGTTTATTCAGTAAAGCCTCCCAGAGAACTTTAACGTGAACCAATAAGCATTTCATCATCTTTTTATTGAGATGTTGAGCCACGAGAAACAATATTTTCCCTTCAATCCTGAATATTCTCACAGAAGTTTGGGCTTTGTGGAGCCATTGGTGGATTGACCTCCCAGAGTTGAGGGAAATACTTTACATCATTTATTCATTTTACTTCTGCTTAGTCCCTGGGCATTTTAGATTTATTTACCTGGGCACTTTAATTAAGTTGTGCTGTACAACCACAATCTCTCAGGTTTGGCAGTTAAGGTCAAATCCCTGTGCTCTTTATCATCCCAACAGCACTGACAGAAGAGATCACTCAGAAGCTCCTGTGCTCTGAAACTTGACATCCAGTTTATCATCAAATAAAGCCATGTTGCTGATCTCACAGACATTATATCAGGAGGTTCTTGTCTTATTACATCTTCAAGAAGGCTGAAATCACTAACAACTTTACATGTTTTTCATAGAAGACCAGCATATCTGAGAGCTGCTAAGTGAAGCTGTCCAGCCAAAAGCAGTTTTCTCAATCATCACTAACCCACAAATGCTGTGATTTCTAGGATTGGGATTTTGTAACCTGCCTGACAATCGATTGTAGTTGTAAGAGCAACAAATAATAACTTGACTTCTAGTTGATCATTTATAAAAGTGGCAGAAGGTTCATTTTTCAGATGACTCATCTGTTAAACTGCATCCCAATCATCACAAATACTGCAGAAGAACCATCATGGACCCAAGATTCTCACAAAAATCAGTCAAATTTGAAGGAGAAATCATGGTTTGGGGTTACATTCAGTATGGGGCGTGCAAAAGATCTGCAGAGGGGTAACAAGACATTTGTGCTGCCCATTACATTACAAACCACAGGAGAGGGCAAATTCTTCAGCAGGATAGCGCTCCTTCTCATACTTCAACCTCCACATCAAAGTTCCTGAAAGCAAAGAAGGTCAAGGCCCTATTGGATTGGCCAGCCCAGTCACCAGACATGAACATTATTGAGCATGTCTGGGTTAAGATGAAGGAGGAGGCGTTGAAGATGAATCCAAAGAATATGAATTCTGGGAGTCCTGCAAGAACGCTTTCTTTGCCATTCCAGATGACTTTAATAAGAAGTGATTTGAGTACTGGCAGTCATTTGTTACTACAAAAACTTATATAGGCGACAAGACTTTGTAAGACTTTGATAAATCATGTATTCGTGAACATACTCCTCTTCTGCCTGTGTTTTTCCAGATTTTATCAGTTTTTATTTAGTGATTCATGGTTTATTCTCAGTTTATCTGCTAAATCTCTGGCAGTTTTATTGCACTCTGTTCAGTGGCTTCTTTGAGTTTCTGACAGACAATCTCCCCAAAAAGTGCAGCAGAATTAGCCCTATGGACATGTCGGTTAAAACACCACAGTACTGTTCCCTCTTCTTAGGATCCGTGGCTCATCAAATGTATCATTTGTGTTTTGAAGGGAATAATTTTCTCATAAATTCCACACAATGTTTTCATCTATTTAAAAACGTACTGTAAAGCGTCACTTCTCTGTTCTTCTCTAGACATTTGGGGTCGTAACACCTGTTTTCGCATGCAAGAAAGTTTATTGTCAGTTTATGCTGCACCACACATCAGCTTTTCTCAGTTGATTGTGTTAAGCTGAGCTGATGGCTAATAATCCATTCTGTTTCTGGACTGGAGAAAAAGGTATATATATATATATATATATATATATATATATATATATATATATATATATAAGGTATGCATGCTGTCAATCTTCAAGTGCCAGTGTCACATTGGAAAACATTTACACTACATGAATTATCCACTTCAATTTCTAGAATGCACTATTGTCCTCCATCCACCAAATAGAATGTGTCAGTGAAACTAAAAGCATATATTTTAGATTGTTCTGTTATAAAATGAGTTTTAAAAGACTGGTTGCTCCACATCTGTTCTTATGTACATGCTTAATACTGAAAGTAATTATCCAGACTCTCAACAGCATGTTGTTTAGTGTATTTTTTCCATTCAGCTGGAATTTTACCATCACGCTGGAACCTTTTCTTGTAATATATTTCAAGATCTTTCTGGAATCTGCACAAAAACCACTTCCAGTAGGGCAGTTCTGAGCGGTCAGGGGTAATTCTCCATGTTGCATAAACTCCTCCTGCTGCTCTGTAGTAGTTGAAGGGAAACCACTCTTTTGCAACACAAAAACGTTTAGTATTTGTCACTAAAGTTGTGCAAAAATTAGCACAGAGATCCTCTGTTTCATGCATTCCATTAATTCCATCTATTCTGTGACAATGAGCCCTGTGATCTCCATGATGGTCCTCTATGAAGTTTGTGCAGGTGACTCCACAAAATGGACACTGAACCCAACAGCACTGACAAAAATGATCAATCAGAAGCTCATCTGGCCTGAACTTGACATCCAGTTTTTTATTAAATGTATCCATATTGCAGATCTCTAAAGTTACTTGTGGAAGTTGTTGTCTGATCATATCTTCTAGGAGTCTGAAATCATCAACATCATCATGTTTGACTCCACTGAGGTCTTTTTCAGAGAAGATCAGCTGATCTGAGAGCTGCTGTGTGAAACTCTTCAACCACAAACCAACATCTCCACTGTTGACTTGAACATGTTCAGTAGATTGATGTGCTGCCTTCATGATCTTCTGTAGGAGGAGTTTAATGTTCTCCTTCATCTTGGGTAAAATGCTGACTCTGAACTTATCAGTAATGTACCGACTGACTTCATCTTTGATGAAATTCATGAAGTAATCTCTGGGATGATGAATGTAGTTCATGTATTTGTTAAAGTCCTCCTCTTCTGCCAGTGTCTTCAGGATGTGTTTCTCTAATTTTGATCTGTTTCCATTCAGTGATTCACAGTTTAATCTCAGTTCATCTGTCAGATCTCTGGAGGTTTTCTTGTAGACGCTCTGCTCAATGGGCTCCTTCAGTTTCTGACAGATGATCCAACCAAAAAGTGCAGCTGATGTTGCTCCAAGGCAAGACATATTGAAAATAGTGTAGTATTCTTCTCTCTTCTTATCAACATATTTTACAGGATCATTGGTATCCTTAAACAGAGTGTGTTGTTCAGTGATTGCTTTGTTCACCCTATCAAAAATGGAACAAACCAAATCCATAAAGAATTCAATCTTGAACATATAGTTCACTGGTCCTTTCTCATGTTGTATTACTCTTGCCTTGATGTATCCTGTGATTTGCTGTATGTAGCTGATGTTGTAGCCCATCTTTGAAATGTTAAATAGCTGCAATTGCTTGACTGTCTGTTGATCAACATCTGTGATAAATGTTCTTATGTCCTCTTCATCCTCTTTAGATAGATGACCAATCCCAAACTTCTCATTGAAAAAATGTTTAATAGTGGACTTTTTAATTCTTACATATTCTGAATAACTCTGCACAGTGAAAATATTATTCTTACTGCAACAGTGGTCTACAGGGAGGTACCCCCTATAATTGTCATTGAGTATCTCTCTCACGTCTCTCATAATGTCAATAACTTCTATTTCAGGGGTGTCTCTGGTGATCTTTTTCACACTCTGTTGCCAAAACAAATCAAACTCTTTCTTTAGTGTTTCATCATCATGAGTTATGTGTTTGAGTTTTAAGCCAAGTTCCATGCTCTTTTCATAGAGAGTGTTTTCATGTAGTGTCCTCTGAGCATCAATCTTTTTCTTTAGGTCTCGTTGTTGAAGAATCTCATTTAATTTCCTCTTTGTTTCTCTCACAATGTTTTCTTGAAACTCTTTTATTTTAATTTCAAACGATGCTTTCCACTGAATCAGTATATATGCATCTCTGTCCTTCTCGAAAAATTCTGACATTGCATTTTTCACTTCTTCACTTGTCTTATTCAGTTCTCGTTGAAGATCAGTCTTCTTAACCTTGTGAACTGTCTCAGTTTCTATTTGGTTGTGCAGTTTGTTTTCGGTCTTCAGCATAACACAGCGAAGCTTCCAGGACCATTTACTGTATTCAGTCTCCAGTTTCCTGTAGGCTGAATCCTCCAGACCATTTCTGAAACTGAAGGTGAAGTGTTTAATCAGTAAAGCCTCCCAGAGATCTTCAACATGATTTTTTAGGTCTCTCAGCATCATTCCTTGTGATTTTGAAGCATGAGACATAACAGTTTTCTTTAGTTCTTGAATATTCTCACAGTAGTTTGGGTTTGGTGGAGCCATTGGTGGACTGCCCTCCCAGAGCTGAGGGAAATACTTCACATCATTCTGAACATCAAATCTAATGACATCACTGAAACATTCAACATCACAGTCTTCCTCTTTAGCAGCAAGTTGTGTCATCTCATCCAGTGTCTGCTGTAGTTTTCTCTTTCCCTCCATGTTTTTCTCTTGAGCTGTGACGTCTGAAATGTTCTGATGAACCATCACACAGCTGGGGTTTAGTCTGACCTTCTTCATCCTCATGAATTCCTGAACAACACTCTGAAGAATGTCCTGCATCTCAGAGGGGTTTTCTCCAAAGATGTTCATCAGTGTCAGATTTGCAACACCAACAACAAATGTTGCCAAGTCATTGTCATGATCTCTTGTTGATCTACCAACCAGTTCTAGAGCACGAAGGCCCTCAGTTTCAACAACCAGAATGTAGTCAAAAATCAACTCTGTTTTCATCCTCTCTGACACCTTGACCAACTGCATGAAAGCTCCTTTAGTTGTTCTTGCAGCACCAACAGCAAACTGAGGTCCAAACATGGCGTTCAGCATGGTGGATTTCCCAGAGCTCTGGATCCCTAAAACTGACAGCACAAACACTCTCTGGTCTCCCAGTTTCTGGATGAGTTGATCAAAAACTGCAGAGATCCAGACAAAAGGAACATGAGCAGCATCTCCATCCATCAGCTCCAGTGGAAACCCAGAGATCATCATCTCTGCTGCGAGACTCGGGAGAGAAGAGAAGTGAACCGGCAGATCTTTCTTGTTCTCCTTCACAGATGAACATGATTCATGGATCTGACCGATCTCCCTCATGATGTGCTCCAGACTAAACATGGCAGCTTGAAGATCCTCGGATATTCTCTCAAGTTCAGTTTGTTCAGCTTTTATTTGCTCAGATTTATCATATCGCTCTTTCAGTTTCATGACTGTTGACAACTTTTCATCATATTTGTAGTGTAGAGCAGAAAGGTCAGTGGATGTGTGTTTATCCAGGAGGATTCTGAGCCATTTAAAGAAAAACATCTTCCTGTGATCAGAATGTGAATTAAATTCTTTAATGAAGACCTTGATAAACTCACTGACATCAGATTCATGTTGCTGTTTGCGAATGTTCCTCATTTCTGCTAGTTTTCTACTGATGTCTATTTCTGTCTCATCTCCTCGATATCGATGTAGTTCTTTGTTCTTTTGGCTCCACTGACGCCACAGTTTCCCCTGATGAGGCAGAAATGATTCTTTGATATCTGTCAGTTTTTTCTTCTTCAGTAAACTGATCATCTGCTGTGCTGCTGCTCTTCCTCTCCAGCAGTCTTCATCATCTTCCTCATCGACTCTGATGTCTGAGTGTTTGGACATGTCTTCAAGTCTGAAAGTTGAAGAAGATTCTGAGAGACAATCACTTATAGCTCTTCTGAGTTCTTCAGATACTTCTGCCTGACTTCTGTCTTTCAGACCAATCTTGTATTTCCCCTTCTGTATTTCAATTATAGGAGATTCATCCTCAGTAAAAAGGCAAATAAGTGGCTTTCTGTTCCTGTACAGGATTTGGATCGTTTTTGCATGTCTGTAATTTCTGTTGAGCCTTGGCAGAAGAAGAACATTGACTGAGGCCATCTCAGTGAGGATCTTCCACTGTTTTTCATTATAGCCTGCATTCCCATGTAGATTACAGAATGCAACACAGTTATTGAATTTATCAGTGTCTTTCCCAGAAGGGCAGAACCAGGCGATCTCCACCACTCCATCCATCAGGACTCTGGATCTGCTGCTGCCTGGGCAGTTCCTGTGGAAGAACGTGTTGTGTTTGTCATTGATCAGACTGTTCATCAGCTGAGACTTGGATGAAGACACAGAACCAAACCTGAAGAAAAACACCATTGGAGTTTGTGCCTTGTAGATGGGCTGGGTTTGACTGATGGTTTCATTGTTGGTGTTTCTGATCTTCCAGCTCTTGTTGATTTGTCTGAATGTTCAAAGAGGAAACTCAATCTGTTGAGTTTCTGGATCAGGAACAAGGAGAGGCAGAGCGAACTGACACTGGGACAGTTTAGTGACTATCAGCTGCTTCAGGAAACCATCAGCACACTGAAACACGGCCATCTGAACATCCATCGGGTGAATGAGGTCAGATTGAGTTGTTGAATTAGAGATCTTTCTAAAGTCAACATCAAAAATATCATATTCATCTTCAGATGAGTCAATGACTCTTAACTGGTTGGATGAATTAGTTTGAATGTATCTTGCTCTGTAGTTCATCATCAGTATTTTCTGTATGAAGGTCTGAACCAGCTCCTCTTCAGCACAAGACTCATGTGTCAGTAATGAATGTTCATATATCTTATTAACATCTGCAGATCTCAGCTTCTCAGTTCTGAGAAGGTGAAGTCTCTGAAACAGTTGCTGTATCCTTTCTGCTTTGACTTCCACAGTTTCAATGGCCTCTTTTTCTGCCTGTTCAAACGACAAAGAAACAGTCATCTAAATTATTCTTTTAATAATATAAAAGCAATGATATGTTTTATTTTCAGTTTTCAAAACAGAATAAAACACCTGTAATGTCTTTAGTTCTATCTCACATTTTAAAACAGAGAAAGAAAAAATGCACTTAGATTTAGTGAAGTTTATTCATAAACTAATTTCGAGAGGATCACGTGCTTATGATTTATCACGGCCAGTCTCGTATTTACTAATCACTAATCTTCCAATCATATGAGCCCTAAGGCACCATAAATAGCCTCAGTTTTCAGTTCACTTTATCTTCGTTTGGAAGAAGCAGCTTCACCGTAGCTAGCTCCGTTGAAAAAACAACTCTAAACCAGCAAGGACAACTAAAGCAGCAGCAAGCTACAATCTTCAGGATCTTCGTTTGGAAGAACGCTCTGCTCTGCTCATCAACTACAAAGCTACAAAAGCTACAAGCGCTACAAAAGCTTCAATCTACACGCTTCAATCTACAAGCTTCAAGCTACTATCTACAATATACAATCTAAAAGCTTCAATCTACAAGCTACAATATACAAGCTACAGCAACAACAACAACTATTACTACCATTTCAAACAACTACAACTCCAACAATTTCATCAACAGCTTAAACAATAACACCAAAACCTTCCACTTCAAAGAGCCTCCACGACGCATCTGCTGTGTCTTCAACCTTATTTCCCAGCAAGATAACAGCCAAAACTCCAAAGCTATTGCAAAAACTGAACCTTTACCTTCTCCTAGCAGTACACATGCGATCCATCGTTTAACAGATTGTTTGCTGGAATGTGTTCAGCAGAACAGCAGCTCCAGCCATAAACAATGTTGAATTTGATTAACAAAATGGCCGCCAGGCTTTTTGCACCTTTTGCATTGCCTGACTGAAACTCCGTTAAGCCAATAGCTGTAAAGAGAAGCATCACCATCCAATGAGCTAAAAGACTGGAGATGGTCCCGCCCTCTCTCTTGACTCTGTTGCAAAGACCTTATGAATGAATAGGCCAGACACGCTTGTGAATTTAGTTAAGATAAAAAAAAAAATTAAAAAAAAACCAATAGACATTTAACTTCTGAAAAGATTATTACCCAACCAGTAAATTATAGCAAGCTATTGGAAAACATTATGCCATCAAGCACAAAAGTCCAAGTGTAATACGCCATACAAAGTGTCATATAAGATTATGTAGCAAGTCAGTCGGGTGTGAAAACGGCAAGACAACAAACTTCTCACTTGACTGTTATAAATAAAAATTTAAACTTCACTATCACTTCACATGCTCACTCTTCAAGAGATACCAGTTTTCCAGGACCACCAGACAAGCCACACCCCATTTGCTCAGCTCTCCATCCCTCTGCCATCCCGTGGGGAGACGAACACCCACCTCTACCATCCTTGCACATTGTAGCAATAAAGCTATCAGACCATGCATTAACAAAAGCGCTTCCATTTACATGCCCTTATTCAGATGCCTCGCATGGATATCATCTAAAACAATTTTCATGTCTGCCATACTTGTATTATTTTGCAAAGATTTAATTTCTGATTCTCTTTGTTTTTCTATTTTAGAGATCATGACTGCTGGCTCCAGAAGCTGACCCTCATCCAGCCTACTACACTCCACATCCTCTTCACAAAGGATACAATCCATTTTTCACTTTATCTAATCTGTCCTAACCTGCAGTCAGCGACCTCCGAACCTGAAACCGTTGATTATCTTATTAAAAAGAAATCGACAACAACTTCATGATTGGACCATTCAAGGCTCCTCCATTTAATATCTCGCGCATTAGGCCCATTGGTGTCGCTACTCAAAAATTTTCTGGCAAAAAAAAAATTCGACTCCTGTGAATATTTCTAACCTTGCTCGGGAACTAAGTTCTCACCCTGATACTAACTTTTCTGATTTTCTCATTTCAGGTCTAACCCACGGATTCCACCCAGGTGTTGCAGCTCTCCCTTCACTTAATTTAATTTGTCCTAACCTGCAGTCTGCGAACTCCGAACCCGAAACAGTCGATTATCTTATTAATAAAGAAATCGACAACAAATTCATGATTGGACCTTTTAAGGCTCCTCCATTCAATATTTCACGCATTAGCCCCATTGGTGTCGCAACTCGAAAATTTTCCGGCAAAAAACGCCTCATAGTCGACTTTTCGTCCCCACATAATTCCTCTTTCCCTAGCATTAACAGCACGATACCACTAGAAGAATATATGCTCAACTATCACGACATCGATCAAGCAATCTCTCTTATAAAGATAGCCGGCCACAACGCCTGGCTAGCCAAAGTAGACATCTCTTCTGCCTTTAAAATCATGCCAATCCACCCAGACTTCTGGCACCTTTTTGGCATTTATTGGCGCAATCAATTCTATTTTGCAGTCCGACTAACCTTCGGATGCAAAAGCAGACCAAAAATATTTGACATGATGTCAGAAGCATTATGCTGAATTCTATCCAGTGATTACGGAATTCCATACCTCATCCACCTTCTAGACGATTTTCTCATTATTTCTCCCCCGTCATCTCCTCCAGCCAAACACTTAGCGATCACCCAACAAGTTTTCGCTGATCTCGGAATTCCTCTAGCAGAGGAAAAAACTTCAGGTCCCAGTACTTCAATCGAATTTCTGGGCATTAATCTAGACTCGCACAAATTTCAAGCATCCCTCCCCAAAGAGAAGATCGATCGGATCATTTCTCTATCCCAAATCTTCCTCGAAAAACAGATGTGCACAAAATGAGAACTCCCTTTCAATTCTCGGCTATCTAAATTTCGCTATGCGCATCATTCCACAGGGCCGCCCCTTTATTTCACACCTCCTTCAACTATCTACCACAGTTCAAGGTTTAGAAGAAATAATTGTTCTCTCTAAACCAAGTCGCGATGAACTCTGCTTATGGATCTCTTTCCTTAAGCAATGGAACGGCTGTTCCTTTTTCTATAGCGACTTAACAACATCCCCCATCGACATTAAACTATACACAGACGCTGCCCCCTCAATTGGTTTCGGCGGCTACTACAAAGGACACTGGTTTGCCTCAACATGGCCACCTCAATTCAATTCCATCCCAAAAGACCAATGTTCTTCAGCCCTATTTAAACTCTACCCCTTTGTCGCAGCAGCCATCTTGTTGGGGGACGAATGGTCTACTTTTAGCATTCTCATTCACTGCGATAATGAAGCCACAGTGCATTGCATTAACAAAAGGCGCTCTCACTCCCAAGCACTTACGCCATTTTTAAGACGCCTTATCTGGATATCTGCTAAAAAACAATTTATCATGATTGCTGAACACGTACCTGGTTGCAAAAACCAAATTGCTGACTCTCTCTCTCGCTTGTCTCTACAAAAATTCTGGCAACTGGCCCCGGAAGCAGACCCTCACCCCACGCCTGTACCTCCGCATTCAGAAACGATATTGCCATAAAC
Source organism: Danio rerio (assembly GCF_052040795.2). Lineage (NCBI taxonomy): Eukaryota > Metazoa > Chordata > Actinopteri > Cypriniformes > Danionidae > Danio > Danio rerio. The sequence continues at coordinate 5,335,278 of NC_141023.1, forward strand.
CACCCACTTCACAATCTTCACCAAACTTCTCTATCTCTCATCCTGCAAGCAATAGCTCCTAGAACCCTCAATGCATACCTCACAGCATGGAATTCGTTCAAACAATTCCATATTCTACACCAACTTCCTTTCCCTGATTTTTCTCTTCTCTCTATCACTTCCTTTATATCCCACCTTCACACCGCAAATCACCTACAAGCCAGTTCAATAAAGAGCTACCTTAGCGGGATCCAGTTCTTTCGTAAATTAATCCATGGGTCCCCTTCCGACGCCATCACAAATTCGCAAACCTCCTTTCTTATCAAGGGTATTCAGAAAAACCACCCCACCAGCCCTGACGCTAGACAACCCATCACACTCAAAATCCTTACCTCATGCATCTACACCCTTCGTAAAGGTTATATTTCCTCCCATACAGCCCGCACCTTAGATGCTATGTTTAATCTAGGATTTTTGGGGTTTCTCAGATGTTCCGAATTAACAGTTACATCTAAATTTAACCCTCTACTCCACCCCACCATCTCAGATCTAGCTTTGCAAGATAAGGAAACTATCTCTTTCCCTATCAAACAAAGCAAAACAGATCAAATCCAGAAAGGACACTCTGTCCTCATTTTCGACATACCTTCACCTACACGCCCATTCCAAACCCTCCTAGCCTATCTTAATCTAAGAAAATCTCAAGTAGCTAACCCAATGGCCCCGCTTTTTACTGACGACGCTAACGTCCAGTATCTCGATTCTGGTTTCAAAAACACCTTAAAGAAATCCTTCGCCTATCAGGTTTTTCCCCAGAGCCTTTTTCCAGCCACTCATTCAGGATTGGCGCAGCCACTACAGCAGCCTCTAACGGGCTCTCACACAATCAGATCCAGACCATTGGTCGCTGGTCTTCTGAAGCTTTCAAATCTTACATACGCCTCAGTAAATACCACCTCAAGGAAGCCCAACAGGCTCTAACCAAACCCCAAGCAACTCCTCACACAGCTCCAACTCACAAAGGTACCTAATAGAGCCTCAACTCTCGCAAGAGTCATCCAAATCAAACTCAGCAGAAGCCTAATCGTCCACCCATGGCACCCCTACAGGTTTGCCAAGGACGCTCCCAAAGGCCATTACAGTTAGCATTTTCAGCAACCTCAATTTGCTATACAGAGGCAATCGTTTGTATCCTTACTGCATTTGTACATATGTATTATATTTGTGCTTGTTCCCTTCCTAATCTTCTATCCTTATAACCCTACTCTTCAGCCTCTCATGCCTTTCTTATGTACATTCCATTCTCAACTAATTTATTCTTCACCCTACCTCTAAACGATCTTTTTTCCTTTCTAGACTCTTCGGACTGCCGAATGAGCCCCTTGAGCTCCAACTCTCGCAGAATTCGGCCACAGTCCTTTCTTCTTCACGATGTTACCTATTCTTTTCCGCCTAGACTCTTTCTCCAAACTCCAAACCCCGCAGGGGTCCGCTCAAGCTAAAACTTCTTCACTATATTTCAACTACCTCTCTCCGTATCACTCACCTTCTAGCTCTGACCCCCGCAAGGGTCGCTCCGAGCCCCAATCTCTCGCAAAGTTACCCAGAACCCTCTCTTCTAGCTTTCTCCTCCCATCTACACTCTACCTCCAAACTCGGACATCCACAGAGGTCGCTCCGAGCTCCAACTCTCGCAAGAGTTATCCAAATCCTCTCTCCCACTCACTGATATCTATCTCTTCCTATCCGCAATCTACCCTCAAGCTCTGACCTCCACAAAGGTCGCTCCGAGTTCCAACTCTCACAAGAGTTACTCTCTTCCACTCAATGCTACCTATCTCCCCCTATCTACACTCTACCCCCAAGCTCTGACCTCCACAGAGGTCGCTTCAAGCTCCAACTCTCACAAGAGTTACTCTCTTCCACTCACCGCTTCCTATCACCTCCTAGCGCTTACCTCCACAGAGATCGCTCCAACCCTCGCAATAGTTACCCTAAAACCTCTCTTCCACCCACTGCTACCTATCCCGTCCAATCTATACTCTACCCTCAAGCTCTGACCCCCGAAGGGGTCGCTCCTTGCTCCAACTCTCGCAAGAGTTACCCTAAAATCCTCTTACGGCTACCCTCTACCTCACCGCTACCTAGCACCTCCTATCTACACGCTACCTGTAAGCCATGACCTCCGCAGAGGTCGCCCCTATCTACACTTTACCCTCAAGCTCAAACCTCCGCAGAGGTCGCTCCTATCTACACCCTACCCTCAAGCTCTAACCTCCGCAGAGGCCGCTCTGAACTCAAACTCTCACAAGAGTTACTCTCTCCCACTCATTGCTCCTCCCAGCTACACTCCACCCTCAAGCTTCGACCTCCACAGAGGTCGCTCCGAGCTCCATCTTTCGTAAGAGTTACTCTCCTCCACTCACTGCTTCATATCTTCACTCTACCCACAAGCTCTGACCCCCGCAGGGGTCACTTAGAGCTCCAACTCCCTCAAGATTCACTCAAAGTTCTCTTTACACTGCTTCAAACCACATATTCTTCCTTTTTCATAACCCTGAAAACCATGACCCCCGCAGGGGTTCCTTCAAGCTCTAACTCTAGCAAGAGTTACTAGAATCCTCTCTTCACCCTTCTTAATCCTATCTAATTAATGCCCATGCATTAAACCTTCTTTCCTTCTATTATATCCAGCAGCCGGATATAGCTCTAATTTCCTGCCTTTTGGGGGTTTTTTCTTTGAATACGCGGCTGCTGTCCCGAGCGATTAATTTCTGCATTTTGGGGAGTTCTGAGATCCACCGAACTCGAGCTCCCTTCTTGCTCTGCCAACGGGAGGAAGCCCCGGGCTCGAGGAGCCCTTGAGCTCGGGACTCTCTCCAGGGACAGCATGCCAAATAAGCTTTGTAAATAATCAGCTAAGTGTGAACTCTTGAAGTGAAGTTTATTCATAAACTAATTTCGAGAGGATCACGTGCTTATGATTTATCCCGGCCAGTCTCGTATTTGCTAATCACTAATCTTCCAATCATATGAGCCCTAAGGCACCATAAATAGCCTCAGTTTTCAGTTCACTTTATCTTCGTTTGGAAGAAACCCCCCTCCTCCCCTATTCTCCTCCTTTACCTGTGATTGGGCGGCACGGCGGTCCAGTGGTTAGCACTGCGAACCACACAGCAAGAATACTGCCGGTCCTAGTTCTATAGGACCGGTGGGTGTTTCTGTGAGGAGTTTGTATGTCCTTCCCGTGTCCGTGTGGGTTTTCCCCGGGTTCTCCGGTTTCCTCCCACCATCCAAAGACATTCAACATACATAACAATCAAGCTTGTCTAATTCCTTACGTTCCCTTAGCTACAGCAGCAGGGGAGTTCTCAGATCCACCGAGCTCAGGCTCCCTTCTTGCTCTGCCAACGGGAGGAAGCCCCGGGCTCGAGGAGCCCTTGAGCTCGGGGCTCTCTCCCGGGACAGCATGCCAAATAAGCTTTGTAAATCATCAGCTAAGTGTGAACTCTTGAATTATCTTTTAAACTTTATATTGATCATTCCCATCATGCAATTTTGTGTTTTACAGAAGTCTACCAGACATCTAGCTGGAACGAAATAAAAAAATATTTTTTATGAATTATTATATTATTCATTTTCTTGTCGGCTTAGTCCCTTTATTAACCTAGGGTCGCCACAGCGGAATGAAGTGCCAACTTATCCAGCACGATTTTACGCAGTGGATGCCCTTCCAGCCCATCTCTGGGAAACATCCACACACACATTCACACACTATGGACAATTTAGCCTACCCAATTCACTTGTATCACATGTGTTTGGACTGTGGGGGAAACTGGAGCACCCGGTGGAAACCCACGCGAATGCAGGGAGAACATGCAAACTTCACACAGAATTGAGCCGAGGATCGAACCAGCGACCTTCTTGCTGTGAGGCAACAGCACTACCTACTGCGCCACTGTTTCACCCATGAATTATGTCAGCATCAATTAAATTACCAAGGAAAGGATTAAAATTAGCTCATATTAACGTTTGTAGTCTTCGGAGTAAACTTGATGAAATATCTGATGCTTTGATTACAAATAATATTCGCATTTAAGCCTGATTTATACTTCTGCGTCAGGTGACCGGCGTAACCCACAGCGCATGCAACGCGCGTAGCTGTGCATTTATACTTCTGCACGCTGTCTCTGTTGGTCTGCATTAACACTTCCGAAACGCTAGTTGGCAGTGAGGTGTAAATCTTCCTCTGTGTCGAGTTTCTTCGCTGCTTTTTTGCTTTTCCTAAACACTTCCGGGATGTGGTGGCTCAAACTCGCTCATTGTGAGGAAGGAACCGGCGGACGTGCAACAACTTTAACTATGAGGTAAACACAAAACAAAACTTTCCATCCTGAACTCTTTCACAGGACTCCACACTTGTAACCAATCGCTCGCGCCATTTGCGCGGCTCTCGGTCCCGCCCAGACTCGTCAGCGCTACCAAGCCTACCAATCACAGAGCTTACGCTACGCGTCGTTGCGACGTGTAGTTAAATTTTTTGAGAGGTGCACTTCAGTGACGGCGACGGCCACGGCGAAGGGCTATGCGTCAGCGCCGTAGCATATGCCGGTGTTTGACGGAGAAGTATAAATCAGCCTTTAGCAGTAACAGAGACACATCTTGATCAAGCATTTTCAGATGATGTAGTAAATATAAATGGTTATGATATTTATAGGAAAGATAGAAGTAAATATGGTGGAGGGGTTGCCATAAACATTCAAAGTCATTTTCCATAAGGCAAGACCTAATGTCTGTAGATATAGAGGTTCTGTGGCTACAAGTACAGTTCCCCTTCGGTTGGGGAACTTCAGTGCCATAGAGTGGATTAATTGAATCCACGAATAAGAGATTCGGATCAGAAGCTGCTTGTCTGGAAAGTATTGAACGGGCCAATGAATGAAAATTAATTGGCAGCGTAAGCTTGCGCAGGTGTGCTGCATCGGCAATTATCCCAGCATATAAGCACACCTGAAGCCAGCAAACGCCATCCTTTTCGCTTCAGATCCTTTCTGAGTGAGTCGATGAGGGTTCCTGTTGCTGTTCAGCACTTCAGAGCGAACGAGTGTGTCTCCCGGTCCAGAGTGGGTCTTCGCGGTGGCAGACGGTCGAGCTGGGTTTCTCCCTTGCCTGCGGTTCTTTGGGTCCGGTCCTCCAGAGCGGTGCGTATTGTTGCAAACTTTCCTAAAAGAGCAACACAGTCGTGCAGCACGTCCTTTTCAGGATGGCGCTCCGACTGTGCGTTTCTGGATGCGGGGGTTTCCTGGCTCCGGATGATGGACACGATCACTTCATTGCATGTTTGGGGGTCCAGCATGTTAATGCGGTGCTCACGGGCGGTTCATGTCGTCATTGCGATGCCATGACCGTTGCACAGCTAAGATCGCAGCTAACTTTCGGAAGAGAGCGAGCCACCCCAGTTGCCTACTGTTCTAAAAAAGCAGCGGGCGCTCGGGCAGATCTGAGGGTTCCAGCGGGAGATAATCCGCCGCCCACGGGCTCGCGGACCTCTCGCTCCTCACGGCGCTCTATCCAAGCTTCGGGTAGTGGGAGTGATCCGTCTAACCAGATGGTAGCTCTCACACTCGCTGACACCGGAGATCAGATGTCCTCCGCGGCATCGGAGGGTGGGCTTTCACTGTCCGACGAAGATCCGGACCCGCTCGCCCCCTCCGGGCAGGTGAGCGCCGTCAAATCGGATCCTGAAGCGGACATGTTAGCCGTGCTTTCCTGGGCTGCTTCGGCCGTGAGGTTGGAGCTGGTTCATCCCCCAGCTCCGCGGCCGGACCGACTAGATGGGTGCTACGTAGAGGACCAGAAGGCGAAGCCTTCGAAGCCTCTCGACCCCTTCCCGGAAGTGCACAGTAGGCTCACGCAGTCTTGGAGGGCACCTTTCTCTGCCCGTGCTGCGTGTACCTCCGCCCTCACCGCCCTTGATGGCGGAGCTGCCAGGGGGTATGAGGCGATCCCGTCAGTGGAGCGCGCTATCGCGGTCAATCTTTGTCCGCGCGGCGCCTCTACGTGGCGGGGTTTGCCCCGCCTCCCGTCCAAAGCCTGTAGGTTGTCTGCCTCCCTCGGAGCCAGAGCTTATAAGGCTGCGGGCCAGGCTGCTTCTGCTTTGCATGCGATGGCCACCTACCAGCGCTACCAAGCGCAGGCGCTGGCCGAGCTGCACGAGGGCGGGTCCAACCCAGGCTTACTACATGAGCTGCGCCCATATCCCAGGCTGGCCTGTTCGGCGTCACCATCGGTGAATTCACCCAGGAATTCAAGGCGGTGAAAGAGCAGTCGGATGCGATGGGCAATGTCATCTATCGGCGTGGCCGTAAGCCCGCTCCGCCCGCCGAGCCATCCACCTCCGCTGCTCCTCGCCGAGGGCGCCCGCCAACGAGTGCTGCCCCGCCTGCGCCTCCGACCAAGCGGGCGCGGCGTACACCTCAAAAGCAGGCAGCCCCCCCTCCCCAGGCCGCCGTTAAGTCCGGTAAACGGACCGCGAAGCGTCGCTGAGACAGGCCATCCGGAGAAGAGGAAACTTGCTCTTTCCCCGCTGGAGGGCGGGGTCCCGATAACAACGGTACTTTTCAGTGCCACCAAAACATCAATAAAAGAGCACTTTTCCCCTTCCCCGGATGTGACAGCACGAATTCTGCCAGTCCGGGACGCGCTGCCTTCCGGCTCACAGATTCTACGTGCTTCGCCAGTGGCTCACGAGCGCTGGGGGGACGGTCTCCCTTCCCTCAGCCCTCCAGCCCCCTCTCCGGAGTCAGGGTGCGGAGCCAGAGGAATCGCTCTCCTCCAGCTCTTCCGCGGGACCCTCGTGCTTCCCGGATCAGCACACCCACTCCGCGCTGCCCCACCGCTGGTACGTCAGCGATTGTAGCGATGACTCCATTAGCGAGGGCTCTGCCTGCCTGTGGCTCATACGCACAATCAGACTCGGTTACGCGATTCAGTTCACGAAACGGCCCCCCAAGTTCTTGGGCGTGTATTTCTCCAGGGTCAACCCCCTGTCCGCCCCTGTCTTGCGAGAGGAGATTGCTGCCCTCCTGGCGCAGGGTGCAATCGAGCCGGTTCCTCCAGCCAAATGGAGAGTGGGTTTTACAGCCCATACTTCATCGTACCCAAAAAGAGCGGTGGGTCATGACCAATCCTAGATCTGCGGGTTTTGAACTGCTGTCTGCACAGGCTGCCATTCAGAATGCTCACGCAGAGGTGCATTCTCCAATGCGTTCGTCCTCGGGATTGGTTTGCAGCCATAGACCTGAAGGACGCGTATTTCCATGTCTCCATTCTTCCCGCCACCGCCAATTTCTGCGGTTTGCGTTCGAGGGTCGAGCGTGGCAGTACAAGGTCCTCCCCTTCGGGCTCTCTCTGTCTCTGCGGGTCTTCACCAAACTCGCGGAGGGTGCCTTAGCGCCCCTTCGGCTCGCGGGCATCAGCAAACTCAATTATCTCGACGACTGGCTGATTTTAGCCCACTCGCGGGAGCAATTGATTGTGTACAGGGACAAGGTGCTTCGGCATCTCCGCCTACTGGGGCTTCAGGTCAACCGAGAAAAGAGCAAACTCGCCCCCGTGCAGAGGATCTCTTTTCTCGGGATGGAGCTGGACTCGATCACCATGGTAGCGCACCTCTCCGAGGAACGCGCTCGCTTGTTGCTGAACTGTCTGAGGGAGCTCGACAGCAAACTAGTGGTCCCACTGAAGTTCTTTCAGAGGCTCCTGGGGCATATGGCATCCGCAGCCGCCGTCACGCCGCTCGGATTGCTCCATATGAGACCACTTCAGCACTGGCTTCACGATCGGGTCCCAAGACGCGCATGGCACGCTGGCACACACCGGGTCTCTGTTACTGCGCTGTGTCGCCGCGCCCTAAGCCCTTGGAACGACCCCTCGTTCCTACAGGCCGGTGTGCCTCTAGGACAGGCGTCCAGCCATGTTGTTGTTTCAACAGATGCTTCCAACACGGGTTGGGGGGCCGTGTGTCGCGGGCATGCGGCTGCGGGCCTGTGGAAGGGTGCCCAGTTGCATTGGCATATCAATCGCCTAGAGCTGTTGGCAGTGTTCCTCGCTCTCCACCGCTTTTTTCCGGTACTGGAGCGGCAACACGTGCTGGTCAGGACGGACAGTATGGCGGCGGCGGCGTATATCAACCGCATGGGGGGTATGCGCTCTCGCCGCATGTCTCAGCTCGCCCGCCGTCTGCTCCTCTGGAGTCACCCGCGGAGTCACAGATCGATCTGTTTGCTTCCCCCAAGAACGCTCATTGCCAGTTGTTTTTTTCCCTGACCGAGGGCTCTCTCGGCACGGATGCACTGGCCCACAGCTGGCCTCAGGGCATGCGCAAGTATGCGTTTCCCCCAGTGAGCCTGTTCGCGCAGTTACTGTGCAAGGTCAGGGAGGACGAGGAACAGATTCTGCTAGTTGCGCCCCTTTGGCCCAACTGGACCGGACTCCTCGCGACGGCCCTCCCCTGGCGGATCCCTTTGAGAGAGGACCTACTCTCTCAGGGACAGGGCACCATCTGGCACCCTCGCCCCGATCTTTGGAACCTCCATGTGTGGTCCTTAGACGCGAGGAAGACTTAGGTAACCTACCGACTGCGGTGGTTAATACCATCACTCCATCGCCTACGCCCTGAGGTGGAGTCTATTCACTGAATGGTGCGTCTCTCGCAGAGAAGACCCCCGAAACTGCCAGATTAGTGTTGTGCTCTCTTTCCTTCAAGAGAAGTTGGACAGCAGGCTGTCGCCCTCCACTCTCAAGGTTTACGTGGCCGCCATCTCCGCTTATCATTGCGCGGTAGCTGGCGGCACCGTGGGAAAGCATAACCTCATCATCCGGTTCCTTAGGGGTGCTAGGCGAATTAATCCATCTCGCCCCCCTCTCATGCCCTCTTGGGATCTCGCCCTCGTTCTCATGAGTTTGCGATCCGATCCCTTTGAGCCTCTCGAATCAGTATCTCTAAGATATCTGTCCCTGAAGACAGCTCTGCTGGTTGCGTTGGCCTCCATCAAGAGGGTCGGGGACCTGGAGGCATTTTCGGTCAGTGATTCGTGCCTGGAATTCGGGCCGGATTACTATCACGTCATCCTGAGACCCCGCCCGGGTTATGTGCCCAAGGTTCCTACCACCCCCTTTAGAGATCAGGTAGTGAACCTGCAAGCGCTGCCCCCGGAGGAGGCAGACCCAGCCCTTTCTTTACTTTGTCCAGTTCGCGCTCTGGGTATTTATGTGGACCGTACTCAGAATTTTAGATCATCTGAGCAGCTCTTTGTCTGTTATGGCGGTCGGCAGCAGGGAAGTGCCGTATCGAAACAAAGATTATCCCACTGAAATGTGGATGCCATTTCACTCGCTTATTCAAGTCGAGGTCAGCCGTGTCCCCCGGGAGTGCGTGCACACTCCACTCGGAGCGTTGCATCCTCCTGGGCGCGTGCACGCGGCGCCTCTCTAACAGACATCTGTAGAGCTGCGGGCTGGGCGACACCCAACACATTTGCAAGGTTTTACAATCTGCGAGTGGAGTCGGTTTCCTCAAGGGTATTAGGTAACCCTTTGGTGATTGAGGAAACAACTCGGTAGGGTGTTGAGACACGCTTGCTGCGCCATTTTCCCTAACACGGAGATACGTGCGCCCTTTTATCTGTCAGTAAAGTTCCCCGTCAGGTGAGCCCTGCAGATTCCTCCGTGGCCCCCGGCACTGACTCAGCGGAGGAGTCACTTGCTGGCCCACTACGTTGTAGGTCTGCCCGCTGGTCAGCCCGCGTTTTGGGTATAGGTGCCTGCGATGCGTGATCCCTACTAGGCAATCCCATATGCTTATTCCGCCACGGTTAAGTCTCCCCCCTGGGCCTCTCAGCTAACCACTCTTTTGCTATGCGTACTCCCCCTTTTTAGGGCTAGTCCATATGTAAATCCTGCCATCTATCCCCCCTTGGGTAACGGATGGCCTCCGCAGCGTCCTCCCTATCGGGATTGCACGCTTCCCAACGTACTGTCGTATTTTCCTAGAATTATCTAGATGCTCACGACTTCCCAAAAAATATATCTAAATCCGTAAGACTTCTGTTGAAGTAGGATAAATTAGGGCCAGAGACACGTTGGAGGACCGCGCCTCCCATGATGTGGGTGCGTCACGCTTGCTTGACTATCCCCTCATCGGGGGCGTTGGTAAGGTGCAGTCATTATGGCGCTTTCCATACTTCTCCCATTCGTAGATTCAATTAATCCACTCTATGGCACTGAAGTACCCCAACCGAAGGGGAACGTTCGAGGTTACAGAAGTAACCCTTCGTTCCCCGTGGAGGGGAACGGAAGTGCCATACTCCGTCGCCATAATGTTCGCCATATGTTCCTTAGCCGTTTGAAAGTCTCTTCAGCTCAAAAGGATGGCGTTTGCTGGCTTCAGGTGTGCTTATATGCTGGGATAATTGCCGATGCAACACACCTGCGCAAGCTTACGCTGCCAATTAATTTTCATTCATTGGCCCGTTCAATACTCTCCAGACAAGCAGCTTCTGGTCCGAATCTCCCATTCGTGGATTAAATTAATCCACTCTATGGCACTTCCGTTCCCCTCCTCGGGGAACGAAGGGTTACTTCTGTAACCTCGAACGTTACCATTTGTCAAATCATTACTTGTTGGTTGTTGTTACAGACCACCATGTGCAAATAGTTGTTATTTAAGTGAATTGTGTTATATGATCGACAATGCATTTGCTACTGTAAATCAAATTTACTTGATGGGTGATTTAAATATTAATTGGATGTCTCAGGCCTATTCCCTGAAATCTAAAGTGGTGAATGTAATTAATGCATGTAATAAAACACAAGTTATTGATCAACCAACAAGAATTCATGCAAATAGTCTTGGTAAGGGAACTTTTACTTGTATTGACCATATTCATACAAATGCTGTGGAAATGTGTTCTAAGGGTGTATCTGTTCCTATTGGATGTAGTGATCATAATATAATAGTGATTGTTAGAAAAACAAAGATCCCAAAAGGAAGACCAAAAGTTATTTATAAAAGATTACATAGGAAATTTTGTCAGGACTTATTTTGCAATGATGTAAATAGCATATGTTGGGCTGTTGTTTAAAAGGAAGATCATCCTGATGATGCATTAACAGCTTTTAAAAGATTATTTTATTCTTTGGTGGATAAACGTGCACCTATGAAGAAACATACAGTGAAGAATATTAGGGCACCATGGATTGATAATAAATTGAAGAGGATAATGGCGGAAAGAGATGTGGCAAAGGGTATAGCAAGTAGAAATGGGAATAAACAGGATTGGGAAGTCTATTGTAAATCACGTAATAAAGTAACTAAGGTTAATAGAAAAAAGAAAATGACATTTTATAAAGTAAAAATAAGTGAAAATAAATATGATGGAAGAAAACTGTGGAACATTATTAATGAAATAATGAGGAGGAAATCAGGTCAAACTCCTTTTTTATTGAGACAAGTGATTTATTTTTAACTAAATCAGATGAAGTTGCCAATTATTTTAACGATTTTTTATATAAATAAAATGAATAAGCTTAGAGAAGAAATGTTAACTGATAATATTATACCAATTAAAAAGCAAATTGAAAAATTAGTAAGTGATAACCCAGCTCCATGTTTTGAAATGAAGGAAGTGAATGTCACAATATTAATTGGATTGTTGATCTGGATGAATGAGTTTCGTATTTAAATGTTTTTAATTGGTCTTGTTGTTATGTATTAATGTAATTTTGTTTTGTGTTCGATGGACCACAGGAAGAATAGCCACTACCTTAGTAGTGGCTAATGGGGATCCTGATAAATAAATAAATAAATTTAAAAAACTTGGACGTACTACATCCACCATTTTGTCATCACATGTCATACGTCAGTTGCATCGATTCACACCCATTCATAAAATCTTTAGCGGTGCATCATGGGATAGCCCATTGGAAGCACACTTCCTAATCTTGCCAGAAGTAGTAGGTCATCTGGGTTCTTCTCAGTTACTATTTTTTCAATTCTATGATTTCGGACAAACTATTTAGCTCGCATTCTGTTTTTAGCGTACTATATAGTATGGAAGTATGCCATTTCGGACACAGTCAAAGATTAACATGAATATGAATCAGTTTTTTGCAGGTTTTTCTGAACACTCACCTGTTGTTCAAAGCTGATTTTCATCTCTTCTTTCTCTTTTTCATATTCCTCCCTCCACTGCACTCGTTGTATCTCCAAATCATTTTTATGCTCTTCTTCAAGGACTTTTACTGTTTCTTCATGAGTCCTTTGTTGTTCTTCTCTCATGTTTCTTTCTTCTTTTAGTGTCTTCTCTAAATCCTGCAGTTGTTCTACTTTCTCTCTTTCTATTCTATTCTTGTGTCTGATTATTTCCTCCATTTCACACTTAAGTCTCTGATTTTGTTCTTCTAAAATCTGTCTTTTTTCCTCCTCTTCTTTTAGTTGCTGTTTGTCCTCTTGTGTCTGTTTCTCCCACTCCTCTCGTTCTCTCTTCATCTCCTCATGTGTCTCTCTCTCTTGCTGCTCTCTCTGTTTTAGTTGTGTTATATAATGATCTTCTCTTTCTGTATATTCAATTCTTCTCTAGTCTACTCATAGTCTACAATATTCATCAGTCTGGCTATTTCTGTGTCATATTTTACCTGAAGTGTTTCATTTTCTGCTTTTATCTTCTGTTTTTCTTTCCTAATTTCTTCCATGTCATGTTTATATGTCTGTATTTCTCTCTTCATCTCCTCTTTTATCCCTCTTTCACTCATTTCCTTGTCTTTAATCTGTGTTTTATATTGTTCTTCTCTTTGACCTGCTCTGTTCATCAGTCTGTCTATTTCTGTCTCATATTCCTTTTTAAGTTTCTCTTTTTCAGTTTTTATTTTGTCTATTTCTTTCGTTATTTCCTCTATTTCTTGTCTAAATGTCTCTCGTTCACTCTTAAGCTTGTCCTGTATCTCTCTCTGATGTTTTTCTTGTTCTCTTATTTCACTCTTGAGTTCTTCTCGTCTCTGTCTTTCTCTGTCTTGACTCTGACTTTCTTCCTCGATAATCATCTTCAGTCTTTTTCTCTCTTCTTCATGTTTGTTTATCAGTCCTTCTCTTTCTCTTTGCGTTTCCTCCATCATTACCCTTTGTTATGTATGTGATATTGCCATTGTCCCCAGTGCCATTAGGTGGCACCCACACGTTACTGCTTATGTTTGTGTGCTCTTGTAAATAAAATAGTGAAGAAGTGAAGTACTCCCGTTGTAGCTGTGTTATTTAGCCTAGTGTATTCAAGAGTGTATTTTAAATGTTATGATAGTGAGAACATAACATATTTGGCGACGAGGTGGATTAATTTATCCATGGACCTACCACAGTGAATCGTGAGTAGATAGGCGCACCTGAACTTTATTTTCTCTGCGTAGCAAAAGTGAGCTAGATTAGCTAGAATGGCTGCTACTATAGGCCATATGGAAGCTTTTGAGGAAAGCGTGGAACCATGGACCACCTATATTGAGCGATTTGAGCACTTTGTAGAAGCAAACAGCATTAATGCTGACAAAAAAGTGCCTGTGCTGCTCAGCGTGATCGGAGGGAAAACATACGGATTGCTCCGAAGTCTGATCGCGCCGGACAAGCCGGGAGAGAAAAGTTTTAAAGAGATCACAGACACGCTACAGCAGCATTTTTCTCCGAAGCCCCTGATCATCGCGGAGCGCTTTCGATTTCACCGGCGGAATCAGGAGGAGAGCGAGACGGTGACACAGTATGTTGCAGTGCTGAGAGGATTGTCTGAGCACTGTGAATTCGGGGGTCATCTGGATGATGCACTCCGTGACAGATTCGTGTGTGGTTTGAAGAGCGAAGCCACGCAAAAGCGCTTGTTGACTGAAACTACACTGACGTTTCATAGAGCGGTAGAACTGGCGGTGTCCATGGAAACAGCGTCACGTGAAGCGCATCAACTCAGTGGATCGCTGACGGTAAACGCACTATCTTTTACAAAGATTAAGACTGTAAACAAATGTAAACGATGTGGAAAGAATAACCATAGTGATGAAGATTGTTGGTTTAAGGACAAAACTTGTAACACGTGTGGAAAAAAAGGCCATATCAGTCACGTTTGTAGAAAGAGTAGCGATGATAGAAAAACAAAGAATGGAAACAGAGTAAAAGCTGCACGGTCAACAAAAGAAGCTAAGCATAAAGGCTATAGTAAAAAAGGAAATGTACACCATCTTGATGCTGATGCAGTATCCAGCGGTGATGAAACAGACAATGATTTAGCTCTGTATAAACTGTCGCAGCCAGGAGAAAAGTCCAGTATCATGGTGAAACCAGAAGTTGAAGGACTGCCACTTGAAATGGAACTGGACACAGGCGCAGCAGTCTCTTTAATTTCAACAGAGACTTATAATAAAATACTGAAACATCTGCCCTTATGCTCAACTGACATTGTTCTTCGAACATACACAGGACAAGCATTACGCCCTGAAGGTGTAATTGACGTTCATGTAAAAATGGGGAAACAGACAGCTGTTCTTCCATTGTATGTGGTGCAGGGAGATTATCCACCACTTTACGGCAGAGAATGGCTGCGTCGGATTAAACTTAACTGGAAAGAAATAAGAACAGTCAAACTGAAGACACTAGATGGTGTTCTGCAAAAACATACCGCTGTTTTCTCTAAACAATTAGGGGAAATGAAGAAAATAAAAGCTAAAATATCGCTGAAACCTAAACATAAACCAAAGTTTTGTCAGCCCAGAGTAGTCCCATATGCCCTGCGTCCAAAAGTTGAAGAGGAGTTGAACCGTCTCACTGAAATGGGAGTTTTGACACCGGTGCAGTATAGTGAATGGGCTACTCCAATAGTTCCAGTGGTGAAGAAAAATGGAGCAGTGCGCATCTGTGGGGACTTTAAAGTGACAATAAACCCTGTACTTCACACTGAACACTATCCGTTACCACGCATCGAGGACCTTTTTGCTTCATTAGCAGGAGGACAATGTTTCAGTAAACTAGACTTGTCCCATGCTTACCTCCAAATGAACGTGGAGGAGGAGTCCTCAAAGTTCCTCACAATTTCCACACAGAAAGGGCTATTCCAATATTCTTGTCTTCCTTTTGGGATTGCCTCCGCGCCAGCAATATTCCAAAGAGCTATGGATCAAGTATTATTAGGCCTTCCTAATGTCCATTGCTATCTGGATGACATTCTTGTTACTGGGCGTACGGAAGCTGAACACTTGGAAAACTTGGATGGAGTTCTTGGACGCCTGGAGGAGTTTGGCTTGCATGTGGAAAAAGGAAAATGTGACTTTTTCAAGGACTCACTGGAATATTTGGGTCACATAATTGACGCTGAAGGTTTGCACAAGTCGCCTGAAAAAGTGAGCGCAATTGTCAATGCCCCACCCCCATCAAACGTCACACAGCTGAGGTCATTCCTTGGTTTGTTAAATTATTATGGGAGGTTCATACCCAATTTGGCGACTATAGCGAATCCTTTGAATTCTCTGCTGTGCAAGGGAAAGCGCTGGCTGTGGTCGGCAGAGTGCAATGCTGCATTCAAAATGGCAAAGGAACAATTAGTATCGCAAAATGTCTTGACACACTACGACCCACAGAACCCAATTCGACTTGCGTGTGATGCATCACCATATGGCATTGGTGCTGTCATCTCACACATGTTACCCAGTGGTGAGGAAAAGCCTATAGCTTTTGCATCGCGCACGCTTAGCAAGACAGAACAGAATTACGCGCAGATTGAGCGTGAGGCTCTGGCAATTGTGTTTGGAGTTCGGAAATTCCATCAGTATCTCTACGGACGAAAATTCACACTCTTCACAGATCACCGCCCCCTTACTACAATCTTAGGGCCACAAAATGGAATTCCATCAATGGCGGCGGCACGTATGCAAAGGTGGGCATTGCTTTTGTCTGCACACAACTACACTATTGAGTACAAAAGAGCCGAACATCACGGAAATGCAGATGGTCTTTCCCGTCTGCCATTGCACGTAGAACATAGAGAAAAGAACGATGCTGTAGAGCTGTTCTACCTCGGACAGATGGAAAAACTCCCTGTTAGTGCCACTGATATTAGAAGAGAGACTATGAGCGACTCTATTTTGGCTACAGTGGTCGAAATGGTTCTACAAGGAACTCAAGCTATCAGCCTGACAGATAATAATGAACTCTCACCTTTCATCTCCAAACGCAGTGAGCTGTCTGTCCAACATCGATGTTTGATGAGGGGTATGAGAGTTGTGGTTCCACACAAACTACAGAAAAGAGTGCTGGAAGAACTGCACACTGGACATCCAGGAATTGTCAGAATGAAAGCCATTGCTCGTAGCTATGTGTGGTGGCCGCGTCTGGATGCTGACATTGAGTTGCAAGTGAAAATGTGTCAGTCATGCCAACAAATACAGAAAATGCCATCACAAGCACCTCTCCATCCATGGGAATGGCCAAGTAAACCATGGGAGCGCATACATGTAGATTTTGCTGGGCCATGTGAGGGTCACATGTATCTAGTCGTGGTCGATGCGCATTCAAAGTGGCCTGAGGTGCAAGTCATGACATCAACGACAGCAGAGAAAACTATTGATGTTTTGAGGAACATGTTCAGTCATTATGGTCTGCCTGAAGTCCTCGTGAGTGATAATGGACCACAATTTGTCTCTCAGGAGTTTGCGAGTTTCCTGAAAACCAATCACGTGAAGCATATTCGTTCCGCTCCTTATCACCCATCAACAAATGGGCAGGCTGAGAGGTTTGTTCAGTCACTAAAACAAGCACTGAAAGTTTCTAAGGGATCTTCTACTCTACAAAAAAGGCTGGAAACATTCCTGCTGACATACCGCAACACACCACACCCAACGACAAAAGAGTCCCCTTCCTTGTTGTTTATGGGACGCCAGTTGCGCACACGTCTTGATGCCCTAAAACCCAGTGTGACAGCGGCAGTGCGGCTCTCCCAAGTATCTCAAATTCTCCGCAGAGAAGGTCATTTGAGACCAAGACAGTTTGGAGTAGGTGATGCTGTGCTTGCTCGTGATTACAGGGGAAGAGAGAAATGGACATCAGGAGTGGTGACGGCTCAAAGTGGTCCAGTATCCTATACTGTGGATGTGGGTACTTCTGAGGAATGGAGGCGTCATGCTGATCAACTTTTGTCTATTCCAAAACAAACAGCTGAAAAGCTTTCAACAGACTTGCCTGATAACAAGAATGTGTCTGCCCCTGTACAGACCTCTGCAGATGCCACTTCTTCTGCATCACTAACAAGGGAACAAGATGTTAACAATGACATATCAGAAGAGTGTCAGACACAACATGACATTACACCAACACAGATTAGACGTTATCCAGCAAGAGTGATTAAACCACCCAACCGTCTGACATTATAAGAAAACAGAAGCTGCTGAATTAAGCTATAATTAGTTATGTTAGTGAGCCTGTTCTGATCTGGGGCAGAATAATCCCCGAACTGGCTCGAGGCAAGAGGCAGTCTACCCTCTACCTCTAGAGTAAAATAGATAAAGGTATTATAGTTGTGTTTTTGAAAAATGTTTTTGAGTTGTTTCTGTTTAAGAGGGGAGGAAATGTTATGTATGTGATATTGCCATTGTCCCCAGTGCCATTAGGTGGCACCCACACGTTACTGCTTATGTTTGTGTGCTCTTGTAAATAAAATAGTGAAGAAGTGAAGTACTCCCGTTGTAGCTGTGTTATTTAGCCTAGTGTATTCAAGAGTGTATTTTAAATGTTATGATAGTGAGAACATAACACCCTTGTTTTCTCTTTTTCTTCTTCACATTCCTTAATCAGTTCTTCTCTTTCTCTGTTTATTTCCTCCATCTTCATCCTCATTTTCTCTTTTTCATCTTCATTTCTCCTCATCAGTTCTTCTCTTTCTTTGTTCAGGTTTTCCACCATTATTTTCATTTTGTTTTCTTCTTCTTCAAGTTTGGACTGAAGCTCTCCTTTCTCTTTTTCCATTCTCTCTCTTTCTTGTTTTAGTTTCTCAAATTCATTTGTAATTTTCAGTTCCCTCTCTCTTATTTTCTTCTCCTCGTCTTCTCTTTTCATCTTCTCCTCTCGGTTCTGGTTCTTCAATTCCTCTTGATTTTTCTTTAACTTTTCCTGGACTTCTCTCTCCTTCTCTTTTAATTGTGTTTTGAATTGTTGTTCTCTCTCTTCAAACTCTTCTTCTCTTCTCTTACGGTAGTTGTCATGATTCTGTCTTTCATTTTCTATGCTGTTCTTCAATAGATCTATTTCTTTTTGAAGTTTCTCTTTTACTTTTCTAATTTCCTCTATTTCTTGTTTAGATGTCTCTCGTTCTCTCTTCATCTCATCTCGTGTCTCTCTCTGATGTTTCTCTTGTTCTCTTATTTCTCTTTTCAGTTCCTCTTCTCTTATCTTTCTCTCTTTCTCCTGATTCTGTTGTTCTTCCTTCATCATCATCTTAATTCTGTCTTTCTCATCTTCTAGTTTCTTCATCTCTTCTTCAGTTTCTCTGACTTTGTCCATCAGGATCTTCATCTGTTGTTCTTGCTTTTTTCTCTCCATCTCTCTGAACATCTTACAAGAGTAGAAACTTCCTCCGTTTGCCTTCACCATGTTGTCTATCTTCTCCAGTAGATCAGCCACTTGTGTTTGGTCTTCAGTCTGATTATTGTTGAACACATGGAATCTGTGTCCACAAGTTTCAATCAGCTTCATTAGAGGAGATCCAGGTTTCCCCAAACACTGTTCAATGGTTTGGTCCCTCATATAATCTCCTCTGGTGAAGAGCACCATGGTGTACATTAAAGAGTTTTCCCCAAATGTCTCTTGGATGATCTGCACTGATTTAGCCTCTTCTTGAGTGAATCTCTGTCCTAAATTGAGCACGATGATGAACACGTGTGGTCCAGGCAGAATCATGGAGATGCAGTTGCTGATTTCTTTCTGGATTTCCTCATTAGTGAGTTCAGTATCAAACAGTCCTGGCGTATCGATTACAGTAATGTGTCGACCATTGATTTCTCGAGTTTCGCTTTGACTCTCTTTAGTAACAGACTCTTGAGATAATGATGCTTTAAATAAAATTCTTCCCAAGATTGTGTTTCCTGTTGCACTTTTCCCAACTCCAGTTTTTCCTAGCAGGACAATCCTTAGTGCATCCTCATTATCTGTTGAACCTTTAAAAGAGAAAATACATTAACTGCTAGAGGGATAATAGATTAGCTGCTTAAATACATAAAGCTTCTAGAGTTCTTTCTAGAACTTAGGAAAATACTCTCTGTCAGCATTACATTGGCTCCCTATTAAACATTGTATGAAACCTTTCAAGGTTTTTTTTTCCTTCTCTGCCATCAATTGGAGAAGTTTGTTCTGCACTTGCTTGGCTTGGGACTGAACGAGCTGCCATTCAGAGGAGTTTCTCTTCAGTTTTTCGGCGTTCACTATTTTGGCTTGTCACTGAAGTGAAGCTTTTTTAATTTACCTCATCCTTATCTATGTTAAGCTGCTTTGACATAATCTACATTGTAGTTCAACACTTTAGAAATAAAGATGAATTGAACTGAATTAGTATTAAAGACTTAAAAAGGTTACATATCTGATTGTTTAGAAAATTCAGTGCATATCCATAATTTCCCTTTCCATGGTAGGGCCAGTGTAAGATTGAATGATTTCAGTTAATCTCTGAGTTGAGGTATGTCATAATAACATTTCGGGGTGTCTAAGGCAAGCGTCACAGCCACTGAACCAGTTACAAGTTTGGGTCGATATTGCCAAAAGTTTGGGATGAGCAAACAAGCACCATCAAAGGTCCACCCAACATCCCGTAAGGTCTGGAATTATGTAATTTGATGTTCCACTCCTGAACATGGGAGGTCCCGGCAGAGTCCACACACTACCCATAAGGGGAAAAGATAATATGTTATGTATATGGCCAAAGAAAAAAATCTGCATTGTTCACATCAGGGATATATATTAGAAGGAAGGATCCTAGGGGGCATGGCTCACTTTGTGACTGGTATACCAAGGCAATGACATCCATTATCTAGTAAGTCAACCTCTATTTATAGACGTTGCTTCCTTTCTAGGTCACCTAAAAGAGTTCAGCCTCCTGGCGTCCCTCAGGAAGCCAATTATCAGGTTGTGTTTGCCCAATGATTTGCATCATGGTCGCAATATAAATCTATAAAGGAAAGAGGTTTACCTCTACTATAGGGTTGGTGGTGTTCTTGACAAGGACACCCTTCTACTTAAGAGTTTAGGCATGTCTCTTCGAGGAAGCTCTAACCCGAATGATTGTGTTAAAAACTGCGGACAAAAGGCCACTTAAGTTGTCCATGTAATGTCTAGGAACAGCACTTGAAAGTTTCAGAGGTCTGAACATGGCTGCTAGATGGTGCCCCATCCCAGAGAAAATATTCCTTTCTCAGAATAATTTACCAGGGAAGGGCTGTCACAAAGAAAACAACTTCTGGAAACCAGGTCTGGGTGGACCAATGTGGTGCAAACAGCAAGACCTGTACCTTGTCTTTGTTGACCTTGGAGCGTCAGTGCAGGTAGCATCACAAGCGGGGGGATGTATATTTGCACAGCCCTTGGGGCCAACAGTGTGCAACTGCATCCCTGCCAATGGGAGCCTCTGCCCAGATGTAAAACAACTGCCAAGAGTTTGTTTTGAAAAAGGTAAGCAATCCCATCAGCTGAATGTCTACTCTAAAGAGGTCTCTAGTGAAGTCATTGTTCTCCCAGGAGTGTGAGGTGCCTTGAGAGCATGTCTCACTTACACTGCTGTATAATTGAGCTTGCCTGGGATGTGAATGACCCTTAACAACATAAATTATGTGTGACAACAGAGAACCAGGTGGCAAGCTAAGAAATGCAACATGAGCATACAGCCCCTGGTGATTAATGTATACTATAATCGCTGTCTTGCCTTTCCTAAAAAAAATTAAACCTGACCAACAGACCTGTTAACATGTCCAGTCCAGTACACAAGCCCCAATTTGCATGCCCATTGTAATTGTTTAAAGTCTACGGGATTTCTGTTAGGTGATCCACCATGGATCAAATATATATTGTTATGCAAAATCGTTTCATTTGGATGTGAAAATCCATCATGTTTGCAACTGTGATCTGAATGTTTGCACTTATCAGGATCATCTTACAATCACCAGCCACTTTATCACTTTACCAGGTTGGTCCCCGTTTGCCTTCAGAACTGCCTTAATCCTTCATGGCATAGATTCAACAAGGTACTGGAAATATTCCTTAGAGATTTTGCTCCATATTGACATGATAGCATCACACAGTTGCTGCAGATTTGTCCGCTGCACATCCATGATGTAAATCTTCCATTCCCCCACATCCCAAAGGTGCTCTATTGGATTGAGCTCTGGAGACCGTGGGGGCTATTTGAGTACAGTCAACTCATTGTCACGTTCAAGAAACCAGTCTTGAGATGATTCACGCTTTATAACAAGGTGTGTCATTTCACTGGAAGTAGCCATCAGAAGATGGGTAGACTGTGGTCATAAAGGGATGGACATGGTCAGCAACAATACTCAGGTAGGCTGTGGGGTTGACACAATGCTCAATTGGTACTAATGGGCCCAAAGTGTGCCAAGAAAAATATTCCCCAAACTATAACTATAACATCACCACCAGCCTGAACTGTTGATACAATGCAGTATAGATTATGTTTTCAAGGTTGCAGCAGAAATGGAGACTCATTAGACAACATTTCTCCAATATTCTATCGTCCAGTTCTAGTGAGCCTGTGTGAATTGTAGCCTCAGTTTCCTGTTCTTAGCTGACAGGAGGGGTACCAGGTTGTGTCAACAAACATGCCACATTCACTTAAATCCCCTTTACTCCCCATTCTAATGCTCGGTTTGAACTGCAGCAGATTGTTTTGATCATGTCTACATGTCTAAATGCATGGAGTTGCTGCCATGTGATTGGCTGATTAGAAATTTACATTAACGAGCAGTTGGACAGTAAGGAGCAGTTGTTCTTGCAGAAAAAAAACTGTCTGCTCCTTGGCCAATTAAATATGCAATGTAGTCCAGACCTTCTGTTATCAGACTGAAGGTCTCGCTCAGGGATATCCAGACTCGGTCCTGGAGGGCTGGTGTCCTGCAAAGTTTAGTTCCAGCCCCAAGCAGACACAGCTGGGCTAGCTAATCAAGCTCTTACTAGGCAGTCTAAAGACATCCTTGCAGGTGTGTTGAAGCAAGTTGGAGCTAAAATCTGACACCCTGGTCTAGCTGCACAAGTGTAAAGTAAACTTACTTTTGACATAACTTTTCCAAGTACTGTCATAGTTCTATGACTGTCCACAATGATCTACTCTGATAAATCTGCTCTGGAGAAAACCGACACTTAAGTTCTGACCTTTAGTTTTTTAAAAGCTTACATTCTGGAATGTAGAATGAATGTCATTACCTTGTGACAGTAGATTTGTCTCTAATGATTGAAGTTTCTTCTTCATCTCTTCATATTTCATCAGTTTTTTCACCTGTGCCTCCAGAAATGTCTCTGTGGAGAAAAAGGCTCCTCTGTTTTCTTTCAGCATCTGCTCAATGTCCTCCATCAATGTAAAGACTTGTGTTTTGGGACCAAAGAAATTATGTCGACATCCGAAACTCTCAATGACAGCCTGTGTTTCTTCATTAAGTTCTTCCGTCTGACTCTCTGTGCTCTTCATGATGAGGATCATAAGATGTTTGTTGACTCTGGAGCTGAATATATTCTGGATCTCTTCTATTTCTGCTTTGTCTTCATTATTGAGTGAAGAGTCAGGAATAATGAGAAGGAAAACATGAATTCCAGGATGACAGAGAGACACACATCGGTGAGTCTGACACATCACTTTCTCTGAGAGCTCAGTGTTGAACAGAGCTGGAAGCTCCAGCACATTGATCTGACGACCATGAAGAACTACGTCTGTCCTCTCTGATCTGTGTGTATGTTGCAGGATCAGCTCTGAGATGGAGGATTTCAGAGAGCTGTCGCTCCCGCAAACCAAAATATTCAGCTTCTCACAGTCTGAAAGAGCAGAAGAACAATAAACAGTGTTCATCTATCACTAGGAACAACAGATGTGGTCAAACTTACATGTTTGTGTGTCCTGTTTCTCCACTGTGAAATACTTAGAAGCTCCATATTGAGCAGAAATCAGGTGTCGTCCCTCATTGTTCTTCTCAATGTCCTCAAATGCCTGCAGAAGATCATCAGCAGAGCTGCTTCTCTGAAGACTGAAGTGTCTGTTTGAGCACGTCTGGATGATTTTCTGCAGGATCTCATTAGGTTCAGTGGACTCTTGTGTGCTGAGCACCATGGTGTGTTGAAAAAGGCGCTCAGAGAAAGAGTCCTGCAGCTTCTCCACACGCTCTTGATCTTCTGCTGAACACTGCTGATGTTGGAGGAGCAGAACCACCACATGAGGTCCTGGATCAGACAGACTTACACACTCTCTGACCGTCTGTGTGATCTGGTCATCTGAGATGTTTGTGTGGAGCAGCTGAGGACTGTTGATGAGCGTCACATATCTGTCCTTCAGTCTTCCTCCCACTCTCTCCACCACACCTGGAGGAGCTTCACTGTCAAACGCTGATCGGCCCAAGATGAGGTTTCCCACCTCGCTGTTTTCTGACACGCTTTTCCCCAGAAGAACGATCCTCAGATCACTCACTGAAACACAAAATACACAGGAAAAAAGCTAGCATGTGTGGTTTATTTTTATTACATCACTAGCATTAATAACTGATAATAGTTTTTATTTTATGCAACAGGCTAGTATTACAAAAACAACTTTTTTATCACTTATGAATGATAAGCAGTTGCACAAAAACAATGTGTTAAATAATGTTTTTAACATACTGTCAGGGTGAACAAGATCTGGACTGCTTCTGCCCACTGCAAAGCACAGAAAAGAGATTTGTTAGTGCATCTTCAGTCTTATGTGCATTATATTGGTGGTTTCAAACCCCGGTTTGGTATAGCTCACTCTCTTATTGGAGAATATTCTTGTACCTGAGGTGGTACTGCTGTGTACAGTACCACCTCAGGATTGTTTATACTGCCATGTAAGTGAAAATGTTTCACATTAATTAGTTTGGGTAATTTGGTACATACAAAAAACAATTACCAGATGGTTTTGTGCATGTAAAAAAACAAAAATGAAGTTCAAAGTAAGCCGGATTGTCACCAGAATGGGATGTGTAAACCAGTGGTCCCCAACCACCGCGTCGCGGACCGGTACCGGTCCGTGGAACAATTGGTACTAGGCCACAAAAGAAATCAAAAATTATTTCTGTAGAAAATATTCCCCCCGCGACTTGGTTTCTTCCCCTCACCCCGCCATCTCACGTGAAATGGACTATGCCAAAATCCACCACGGAGCGGGAAGAACAATAGAATATAGCTCGGTGGTGTTTGTTGATAGTTTAAAGTTATAAAACAGGTATTATAGAGTCCAAGTCAGCAGAGCATTTAGGGATTGTGCATATATGTGTGCATGCATCGCTTAGTAAGTACCCGAAATCATTGCAATATGTATCTATATGGAGTTTCACATAATCATACTCATTAGGGCTGTAACATGCCAATGCATACATGTAATTCGGCTTTATGGTTGTACTATTGTTAATATGTTCTTCAGTTGAAATGTTTGGCACAGATGTTACGTATTTGATGCATATAAACCTTGATTGAAATCTTACTATAAGAAACTTTGCAAGTACATAAACTAACCCTAACCCCAACTTAACAGTCTAGATATACCCTAATTAGAATTAGTTGAAATGTAACTTACATTCAACAATCAGACCATCAAAATAAAGTGTGAACAAATATTTTTTCACATAAGATTACACACAGTTTCCAAATTCCTACTGGTGTAGAGGAAGGGGGGTAAAACAGAATTGGAATTAAGTGTTAATCGACCAATCAATCATTTACCTCAAAACTCATGCCCTGATTTGTCTCGTTCTTACCCCTGATCATCTTGTCTGACTCCAGGCATCTATTCATGCTCCTGTAAAAGATTCGTCAGTCCTGTTGATTTCTCCAGGGTGCTGTATGTGTTGTGGAGCTGTACGTCTGCTGTGAGTCAATCAACAAACACACTGATCAAAAACAATTAATTGTTAAGGTTATAGCACAGTCACATGTTAAAAAATAAATTCAACCTACACGTTTTGTCAATCATATTAAATACACTGCCTCTGGAATTTTTGTCCGATCATAATTATTTTTTTTAATATGGTTAATTTTTTTGTTTTTAGAGGTGTTGTAACAATACAGGGCTACCATACAAGTGAACGACAAAATCCAAAATTGCACTAGACAAAGTAATCTACCCCAATGCCTACTAGTGTTTCAGTAGTAGTAGTAGTAAACTTTATTGTCCTTGTAAGAAAATTTGTTATGGGCATCGCCATATTGCTGCAGACATTCACTAAAAACAAACAATGAAACTAGTACAAAATTCAGTAGTTACAATAATTATAATGCTAATTAAAATATACTCTTGGTTAATAAACCCACTGACACAGGTACAAAGGATTTCTTATAACAGTTCAACCTACACTTTGGGACTCTATATCTCCTACCAGAAGAAAGCAGTTCGTAATGTGGAAACAAGAAATGAGTTGGATCATTCGCAATTTTTTAAAAAATTCATCGTGCCCGACAATTTTCCATGCTGTCTTTAAGAGATGCATCAGTTTAGATTTAAACTAAACAGATAGGTTGCCAAACCACACTGTGATACTATATCTACAACAATGCTTTCAAGCACTGCTTTATAAAACAACATCATGAGCTTCTTGTTAACTCCAAAAAGATGCAACCTCTGTAAAAAATACAATCTCTGGTGTAAAGAAGAGCAAACCCACTCTATGTGTGTTTTCCATGTAAAAGAACTGTTGATGTAAATGTTTATAGGTTTCTGACTGAGTAATAGGATGTGTTATTGCTGAGCTGCACAGACACAACACAGAAGTATTCATCCTTACAATGGCTTTAGCTACGTGCAAGGTTTGGCCTGTGGGGTACAATGATCACTCAGCCCTAACCTGACTTCATCAAGTAGGATGTGATCCTGGATTAACATCTAAACTGATCCTGGAACAACATTATAATCAGCCAATCAGAATTAGGGGATGTGCTTACCATTTGTGTCGGCTTACAGTTAGGTTTATGCACTTCTACATGATTATTATCCAACTATTCTTCTTTTCTGATTTGGGGAATAATTTAGTTATGTTTGGCCTTAGGGGTAGGGAATAGGTATGGATTATATTTTCCAACAAAAGTCTTGATCCAGGATCAACATAGATGGTAATCCAGGATCGCATCGTACTTGACCTGCATCACTTAGCGCAGAAGTATAAATCACGCTTTAATTTTTATATATCTAAAGAAATGAACTATAACATTTTGAATCAAACGATACAAATATAATAGTCAGTCACAATACTGCTGTTTTAATTTAATCTGTGATAGAGCTAAATCAAACAGTTAATGTTTAAGCAAATAAAATAATAAACACTGTAGTAATGAAGGGATATGTAAAGGTAAATCAACAAACCTAGCACATTCGTATAACTCAGTAGGCTGTATACAATTGTAGCAAAACAATGAAATATAAACTTAACACGTTATCTCATCTCATTTTCTCCTCATTATAATATCAACAAACAATCATTTTCTCCAACACTGAATTGTCTGTAGCCTACGCAGATTTGTTTCTGTGACAAAAAGGCAATGCACAGAAATCCCTGCAGCTCATAATGTTACTTATTTCACATTAATAACACAGCTTTATTTTTATATTGCACATCATGTTTGCATTTCATATAACAAACACAAAGAGGATATGTGTAAATACCTGGATATCGAGGTAGCATTTTGCTAATATATTTCTGTTGCCAAAGAGAAAGCAGGAAGAAATCTGTATACGGGCGGAGTCTATGTGACGTCACATAGATAAAACCTGTTTCTGCTTGTCTGGTCTGATCAGGTAGATGGAGGGGGAGAAACTTCAGTAATACTATAGTCATGTATACATTGTAGTGGTTTTGGACCATACTATAGTAAAGTGAATCATACTTGAGATACATTATAATCATTAATAATATGTAATACTGAATTTATTTATATCATTAAAAAGCTTTAAAAAAAAACATGTTTTAAATTGCAGTTTTAAATCTACATGGTTTCTGCTGTAAACACACCCTCTAGCGGTAATACTGTAGAGCTGCAGCTTCAAAGACCACAGCAGAAATACTTAAAGGAACAGTACACTCAAAAATAAAGACTCTGTCACAATTTACTTAAACTCCACTTGTTCCAAACCTTTATGAGGTTATACTGCTCTAGTGTTTTTTCCCCATACTATGGATGTAAATGTTGGTGTGGGAGCATTAATCAAAATCTCTTCTTTTGTGTTCAACAGAAAAAAAAAACTTATAAATGTTTGCAACCACTTGAGTTTGAGTAAATGATGAGTACATTTTTATTTTCAGGTAAAATGTCTTGTAAGATTGCACTTAAACATGCTGTAGACGCACTGCAAAATATACATTTTTACTTGGAAGTGTAAATATCCTACATTTAAATCATGCTTGATTTAAGGGAATACCCACTTAATTGTGACTTTTTCCTGAAAACAACATAGATTTTTTTTACTTGTCTTGATTAATATAAGAATGTTTAGATATTTGGACTAGAAATAAACAAATAAAAACTGCACATAAGGAGAACATTTTTGGACTATGGATCATCCAGCAGAGGCTGTACTTCCTTCATCAGCTGAAGGAATTTAACCTATCGCAGTTAATATCTCCAGAATAAGGAAACAGGCAGGTAAACTTTGTCTACTTTTTTAGCAATTCTCTGAAATGCACTTAAATTTGCACTGAAGTTTACTTCACATATAGGCCCACTGACAGAAAAGTTGGCATTCAGTAGAATCTACAGTAACTCACTGGCAGCAATTTACAGTAACTTACTGTAAATCAATTACGGCAGGGATTCTCAACTGGTGGGCCTCAACGATCCTGTAGGTGGGCCGCAAGTTTAAAATTAACTTAAATATTATACTGTAATTACTGGATTTTGTTATTAAATATCATATTTAAATGATTGAAGTAATGGCATTTCCCATTTTCTGTGATTAAATAAGATAATTCAGACTTGGTGCAAAAACACCCTTACTGTTAAATGCAGACTGTGGCTTAAATTTCCAACCACTGCACGTAAACCAGGGCTAAATCCTCAGTTGTATAAATCAAATTTTCATGCAAATGTAAGGACAACGATGATTAGAGTTATAATAACCAGCTCACATGTGCCTCATGTCTGCGACTCGTACTGTATCAGAGTCGCACAAGTCTGTTGATTCACAAACTTGGTGTTCTCTTTATGTAAACCCTTTAAAATATCCACATAGTTGTCCAAATTAACATCCTGCGAGTGTTTTATAACGGACGAGCGCCCCGTACAGTAGGATACAGTGAGACTCCGTGGTGTTTCAGTGAACAGCTGTTTACTGTTCCTGTCAGCAAACTCCAATAATGTCCAGCTATAAACCAAACCACCTTCAGATCGATGTGTTTCAACAGATTTAGAGTGTTTTTACTGTATTTTACATTTATTTTTAATGGATGTGGATAGTAGATCAATAGATGAATAGTAGTCAGTCTAATTCCTAGCAGTAACCGTTTTTTTTTGTTTTTTTTTTGCCATCTCCTGTTGTCCTGTCAGGTTCATTTGTAGAAGAAAAGGCAGATACTCTGCAGATACTCTGCAGATATAAAAACAATTAAATGAAATAAAGAATTCAGAAGCTTTGAACCTGTCTATGCTTTTTTTTTTTTTAAATATTAAAACATATATTATTAGGTAAAGTAGAGCTCCATAGAAACAAATAATAAAACATATATTATTATATTTTACATTATACACACACACACATATATAAATATATAAATATATATATATATATATATATATATATATATATATATATATATATATATATATATATATATATTAGTGCTGTCAATCGATAAAAAAAATTACGAATTAATCGCACCTTTTTTTAAAAATCAATCGCGATTTATCACATTTAAAATACTGAAACTTGTAATTTTGGCTATTCAAATGTGAAATTAATGTAAACTGAAGACAAAAAATATTTAAATTCAAAATATAATTGTTATTAGAATTTTTGTTTAACTTGTAACACAGATTTCTTCATGTAAACAACAAACCCACAATAAACCATCAAGATCCTGGCTTGACAGCCATATTTATTACAGAAATTAAAACACAGGCATGTTAATGACATTTAAATTTCAAAACAATCAATGCCAATAAAGAAAACATTGATTTCCATGTTGGATTCTAAGTGGACTGCAAAAAAATGCCAAAATACAGGAATTGCAGATATGGAAAATGAAAAATGATTAATAAACTATAGAATACAAACTGTTGCACTCATTGTAAAGTTTTATTGCTGTGAGTTGAGAACATTAATTATAGAGTAGAAACAATTTAGCTTAATCCTCCTTTACATTCATCCAGTTGCTAAGACTAGGAGTATCCCGCAAGTGCACAGAGACTCCCAAATGCCCGCAAATTAATGATAATCTCTCGCAAACTGGTCGTTGAATACATTGCACACCCCTCTCCCCCGCATCCCTCCTAGCTCTTCAGGTATGTCGCACGCAACTCACCCTCACCGTCCTTCACTCCCACTCCCCTACTCAGCTACGTCGCTCACTCCACCTGTGTGTGTGTAAATATAAGCACGCTGTTACACAGAACTGTGCGGCCAACCTTTCAGGCCGTCACAGATGATTTAATGACAATAATTCTCTATGGTTACAATTGAATTAATTACAAAATAACTGTATAAAATGATCAAATATGAAGTGATAAAACATGTGATATAAATTGTACCCAACTTAAATTGAAGTTACCAGAGGTAGAAGGAGAGACAAGGGGGAGGGAGAGAAAGATAAAGAAAGCAAGCCCAGAAGTTAGCCTGATTGCAGTAGAGTCAGAGAAGATAGACTCCAGAGGAGGAGAGGAGGAGAGGAGCAGAGCAGGAAAGTGCAGAGACAGAAAAGAGGCCAGGAGAAAAAGACAGAGCAGAGTTTTACACCTATTTTGTATCTTTTTTTTGACCATGCGACTAAAGCCCAAATGCTGAGACATTAAAACTGACCCAACAACATGTGACCACATCTTAAAACCCCCAATATCCACAGACCAGGCCCTGATCTTATCAGTATCTACCTTTGGAATTTGAGTGAGCCTTCTTTGGTAAAAAAGACATAAAAAAATGCATACAATAATTTTCTATGAAAGTCTAGGAAATATTTTTTTTATGTAATATTACATACTGCCCTGGGTTCAGTGATCAGATTAAACTGAATGTTTGAGTTGTATAAAATGAAAATAACAGTGATGTAGGGATAGGTTTTACTCTAGACTTAAGTGTGCCATGGAATAAAACAGCAAAAATCTGGAATCTGAAGAAAAAGGCCCAGGATAGACTTTGACACTTTTGTCCTCCTCCCTGAACTTTCCCTCTGGTATTGATAAATACTCAGGTGTGACTGGTAACAAGGTTTTGTTTCATATTTTTGACCAGACCGAGTGTAAACGGGGTCTTAGATTTATCTTTGAGTATTTGATGTTGTGCATTTACTTCTTAATTGGCATTTATTGTTTGATTCTGTAATAAAACTTGATACACTTTTATCTGAAAAATAAATGTTAACCTTTTTGATAAATTCTGGAGTCTCCTGAACTCTTTTCACTCCTGAAAGAGTGTTGAGACGCAATCCCGGGATGTGGAAGCAGCGTTTGGTCTCTAATGAACATACAATTAAGAATATACCCAAAAAAATATCAAAATCTAAATTTATATCACAACTAATAGTGTGTGCAGCTAAAAACATAAATAGTAAAATTGGAATAATTAAAATTGGAGACAAACTGAACTTTCAGAAGCGCTACGAAAGGCTTACACGCATTTAACCTTCGACTATTCATCGGTTTTCGTTAGGCTGATAGAATAAATTATTACAGTGACATATTAAAAATAAGTAAATGGGCTTGTTTTACCTTAATATGCACACCAGTAATTTGTTTTCAGATTTTTTTATAAAACCTGTCTATAATTTAACTGTCTAACTTGGCAATTTAGTTGTTTACGGCAAGTGTTACATAGGAAACTACTAGTATAAAGTAAGCACAAAATTTCAAACTTAATTGTGGATTACTTTCGCACATATAAGTGAACTACTTTTACACTTTTAGTACACTTAACAGTGTACTCTTATTACTTTTTAAGCTCTTATAAGTAATACGCAGGGCCAGACGGAATCTGCGGATGTTTTTTGTTATTTCTGAGGAAAATTTTGGTAAAAATCTGCGGATTTCTAAGGAATTATTTTGGTAGTACCATTTTGGTAGTATTATTTGGAGTATCATAACTAAAACTTTAATATGTGAAATAAATAATAATATCTTTTTAACCTGTAGTTAATGTTTAAAATGCAAATCAAATTAGATTCACTTTATTTGGTAAACAAAGCAAGTCTCATATAATATCTCTACTAAAAAACAGAAAATATTACTTTACAACTGCACTGTACATAAATCAGATCAAAAAATTAGTTTGCGATCTGTTATAATGTCTTCAAGCTGATTGTCAGAAGGATAAGCAAATGTGATTTAATCACCGCAACTTAATTTCAACACTGATTTGGCTATAAATGTAACAAAGAAAAAACATAATTAATTGACTTGTTTACTCTCACTGATCTTTAGTTTTTTAGCATGACATCATGCAAGCTTCAAATCAAACTCATTTGAATAATAATAGTTATCAATACATGCAGATATATACACACATTACACAGATTTTATAATATTCACACACCTGTTTGTCATTTTGTTTCTAAAATCTTAACATTATATAAGGGAAAGTCCACCTTAAATAGTTTGTTTACAAAAAAATTGCAATTATATCTGTTATTAGTTACTCAACAGCATGTTGTTTCAAACCACTGAGACCATCGTTTGCCTTCAGAACACAAATAAAGATATTCTGGTGAAATCCAAGAGCTTCCTCATACTCCTTAGACATTGAGGGTCCTGTCCAACAAAAAAACAAAGACCAGAAATTACATAAAGTCCAGAGAAATACCAAAAAAACTGTTCATATGCCTTTAGTGATTCGATCAGAATATTATCAAGCAACAACGTAACTTTTGTGCACATATAAAACTAAAATAAGGATTTCATTTAATTTTCTTCTCCTCAGTGTCAGGCTATTAACCCTTTGCGTATGTTTCTTTAATTAAATCAATGCATTATTACAGAACTACGATGAACTGGCTGGAACTAATGGTGCATTACACTGCTTAACCAACACTAAGCCAAATAAAAAAATAATACACATACAGTCCATCAGCAAACATAAAACTTGAGTCTTTTTTTATGTAAGGAAATGCTTCATTAAAAAAAGCACTCCTGCTATGCCAACCTTGCAGTTTCTTTTGACATACCTGTAATACTGCAGTTCTGGTTCACAAAAGAAAAGAAAAAAGGAATCATGTGAGTAGCAAAGCTGTACAGACTTATCCACACCTGTACGATTGAAAAGATGTTAAAGGGCACCTAAGGTAAAATATCAACTTTTGTAAACTGTTTGAACAGGACTGTGTGTAAGTATAGTGTGTACACAGTAGAGCTGTATTCAGGCCATAAAAGTTAGGCCAGATAAGTCCTCTGTAACATTGTAACATCTCAGAACTCTAAATAGGCCTAGGTACATACGCTTGGCCTTTAAATTGGCCAACACAACAAAAAATTAAATGTAAATAAATTCTAAATTATGACGGTGCTACGACTAAAGTTTATTTGTTTTTTTGCATATTGCATGTGTCTTTTTCTTTGTCCCGTCATAGGCTCCCATTCTGGCGTGATTCGTGTTCTGATTGGCTGATGGTCTTGGAGGCCTGTATAAAAAGCAGCTTCCGACAGGGTTTGGGAGCTCATTTGTGCTGCGACCTGCTTAGAGTGGAGCTCCTGGATTTCCTTTACCCCTCCGGCCGACGACCAACATTTAAACTTGTTAACATTATTCATACTCAAAACTTCTTTTGAGAGTTTGAGCTTGTAGGGGTGGCCTGCCTATTTATTTGATTACTTTTGTGTCACGACACTAGACGAAAGGGATCCAATTGCAAGTGTTTAATAAAACTGAAAAAATGTGACAAAGGATATCACTGGAGTGAACAGGAGACAAGAAAGTTCAAAACAAGAGAGCCACGGGTCACAATAAAGACTTCAATGAACAACGAAGGATTCTGGAAAATAACAGACAGAAACAAGACAAACAACGGACTGATAACCAGAACATACCACATTAGGAAATATATAGCCAGGCAAATAAGGACCAGCTGGAAGATGATTAAGTCAGCTGATGACTTCAGCTGATCCTATAGCACGCTGTCAACACAAAAGGTAAACAGACACACACCCTCACACATGACAACACACAAGGCAAGATACATAACATACAGGAGGAACACACAGATCCATAAACCGTGACACTTTTGACTGTGTTTATGTTTAGGGAGAAAGGTAAGCTTCCTGTATTTTTTCTTTAAATATTTATAGGTAATTTAGTTCATTTACTTTATAGATTCTTCTATTTGTTATTTTGCCACCCTGACGAGATGCTCATTTAAAATTACAATTTTTTTCTATAATAAATCTATTTAATTACTCTCAACTGAGAGTCCAAGTTTGGTTGTCGACTGAAGGGGATCTTTTGCATTAAGTTTTGTTTTGGGAAATCCACCACTCCAACACTTGTTTTTCTGTTTATTATGCCCATGTTTTTTCCCCTAGACTTAGGGCATAATAGACAGATATTTGGCAATAACAAAATTAAGATAAAGGCTCTGCAGGATTTGTTTCATCACTTCACAATCCGGCTTTAAGGTGACGTTTAAGCTGAATATTAAAAGAATAATGCCAACATTAGCCTGTATACTTTGTCTACATTATGATAGAATGACCGGTCTTTTTGAACTGGCAGCTGGCCTGACCGCAGTCAAAATTCCCTCTTTTTGACTTCTTCTCAGACATCATTTGTTTCACTTTTGCAGGGATGGATTTTAATGTTGTAACAAACTTTTTAATTACTTTATTGCGCTAATCGAATTGCAACACATGATTGTTCATTTACCACCCAAGCCTGGCCTCGTCTAAAATTATAGAAATTAAGCCCGAACGATCCTCAGCTGTAGTCCACAGTCATATTAAAGTGATATAAACACAAGAAATGTATATTTTTTCTATTTCCTTACATTAAAATAGGATCAAAATCCCTCCCATTTTTAGGTCCACTGCAACGTTGATTAGGAGTGTGGTTTTCCCCCACCTACCAAATAGATTGAAAGGCATGTATTAACATGTCTCTATAGTAACACATAGAAACATGTCCTCAAAACAGAGTTTGCAAAGAAACTGAGATAAAAAAATTTTTTAAAAAAAGATCTGTTCAGCTCTCTGTGATCAGCAGCACCTGAAATTTGCTGTAATTCATACAACCCAGGCTCATTCTGAAATCATACCCTTGTATCCAATTCTGGATAGTGCTAAATATGTACCAGGACGTAAGGTTTTCTTAGAACATTGATATAATTTAGTCCCTAATTGACACCACTTGTTGTCCTTCTATTTTGAACTCTTCATATATTGTTAGCCCAATTTTCACCTAATTTGGCTAAGGCAATGCTGCCAAAATGTTTGCAAATTTTCCAGTTGCTCTGTAGCTTGTTGCTGTGCTTGTTTTTGATGTGGCCGCTGTGCTGCTTGGCCCCGATAATTGCTGCTTGCAGCTATGTTTATTGTTCTAATTATTATACAAATTGCTACTGTCGGTATATTTTAGTATTATTCACTGCACTATTTTTTTGCCAATATTCTATATTCTGCTACATAATTAAAATCTTTTTTAAGACAAAGATTTGATCATGACAGAATCTGGACAAACTCTGTAACAAGTATAGAGGCAAACATACACATAAATAAAGTTGATGTTCTAAAATATTGAATGTTTTTTTAGTTTCATGCAATGTTTTTAAGCCTTTCTTAAAGTTGTTAAAATGTAACCTGAAGAAACCCCAGTCTGGTGGTTTAACCTGTTTTTAAACACCCTGATGAGATCAGAAACTCCTACCTTTTACAGCTCTGACCAGGAAGAGACAGATGTGTGGTTTCTCCTCTCCGCCATGTACTGATTTTTATTCAGAATTTATTGACAATCAAAAGGGGGAAAAATCAAGTAGGGACTAGTGGAGAAAGAAGACAAACTCTTCACTCAGGGTTTTAAAGAACTTTGCTTCTGAACGGGCAGCAGATATTTGTGATTCTTGTGGTTAATTTTTGAAGCATTGGACAGAAAGTGAAAGTACTTTGCTGGAGCTCAAACAGGGAAAATGGCTTCCCTATCAGAGGAGGATTTTTCTTGTCCTATGTGTCATGACATTTTTAAGGATCCAGTAGTTTTATCTTGTAGTCACAGTTTTTGTAAAGAATGTCTTCAACAGTTCTGGAAAACCAAGAAAACTCAGGAGTGTCCCGTCTGTAGGAGAAGATCCTCAAAAGATTTTCCTCCCTGTAACCTTGTGTTAAAAAACTTGTGCGAGTCATTTTTAAAGGAGAGGAAATATGGATGTTCGTCAGAGGAGATCTGTAGTTTACATGGTGAGAAACTCAAACTCTTCTGTCTGGAGGACAAACAGCTGATGTGTGTTGTGTGTGTTACTTCAAAACAACATGACAATCACAAATTTAGACCCATCGGTGAAGTAGTTTCATCACATAAGGTAAGACAAATGACTCTTATGAGAATAAAGTCTTCTCTTTTCTAAAGTCGAGTCAATAGAGTTGAGGATCTGTTAGAAACATTCATTTTAGTTATCAGAGGTGAAAAGAGTAATAAAATCTTCTACTCAAGTAAAAGTGCTGTTGCTTACAAAACATTTTGCTTAAGTAAAAATAAAGTTACATGTCTATAAATCTACTCAAGTAAAAAAATAACTAAAAACGTACTCATGAGTAAAAAGTAGAGTAACTATTTCTCAAAAGGGACAAGATGATATAAGTCTCCAATTAGTTGTTTTTATTTGTATAAGTAACTTTGTATAAGTAACAAAATT
Organism: Danio rerio; assembly: GCF_052040795.2. Lineage (NCBI taxonomy): Eukaryota > Metazoa > Chordata > Actinopteri > Cypriniformes > Danionidae > Danio > Danio rerio. Next base: position 5,371,569 of record NC_141023.1, read on the forward strand.
AAAGACCAACACCAAAAATTATTTAAAATATTTTACAGATTATCGTATTTAACAATTTATACAAAATGGACTTGTAAGAGTCCATCTATTAGCCCAATGACGAAACTAACTGCATGGTCGAAGGTTTAATGCTTGTAAGCCTTTTCTAGTGCTTCTGAAAAGAATTTTAGGTCCCACTTTATATTAAGTGGCCTTAACTAATATGTACTTACACAGGAATTAATAGTTTGTTACAATGTACTTATTGTGTAAATACATGTATTTACTGTGTACTTATGCTTGATTAAATACATGTATGTAATTACATCTGTAATTAACTTTTACAGTATTTACATAAATTACATTTGTAAGAACGGATTACATTCATCATTTATGATTTAATTTAGAGTTTTGATATTTTCTGAGGTCCTATAATTTAAATTGTACAATCATTAGGGACCAACATCGCTGAGAGTTCCACGCCCCGGGTTTCCGCATCTTCTCACGGACAATATGTCGACACTCTGAAAATAGTCAGAGGATGCAGGATTAACTATATTTGAATAAACTGGTTGCATAACGCTTACCTAGTCTTAAAAAAATAGATCCTTAGCCAAGCCCATACAACTTGCTGCTTTCAGTGGTTAAATGATTAAAAGGTCTACATGTTATAGGCTCTCTATGGCTACATTTAATCAAATGCGCCTATTAATCAATTCAATTTATGCCATACTATAAAGGTAATGAAGACTCCTCGTAATCTACTGGATACAATGAATTCGCAAAACTCCAGAATTAATCAAAACTTAACATTTTATTTGTCAGGTAAAATTGTATTCTGCCAATTACATAATAAATCATCAGGAAGCCAATGCAGAGATGAGACTAACAACATAACATCCATTAATCAAAGATAAATCAAAGAGTTAGAGATGCATACCTGACCAGAGAAGTACATTGCAGCATAAGTCTCAGAGATGCTGCAATAGGGTGTCTTTTTACAAAATCTCTCCCCCCAACAGAGACAGCGCGCAGAAGTATAAATGCACAGCTACGCGCGTTGCATGCGCCGAGGGTTACGCCGGTCACTTGACGCAGAAGTATAAACCAGGCTTTAGGAGGGAGAGCATCTTATCAAGATCTTATCAAAGTAAAAACCAAATCAACATATACCAGTGAAATATTACTGTAAAATTAAGACCACTTTACTAATCACACAGAGACATTTAAAATGATACCAAACATGAATATAGTGCTGCAAGATACACCATATTAAAACCTTGAACATTTCATGTGAAATGTGCTCTGATCAGAAGGTGACATAAGGGTCAAGAAGGGGGCTTGAGGTGGCAGGAGAAGAGTGACTTTCTCACATTACCCCCTGCTGCAGAGTAGCTCTGTTTCTCCAGCCTGTGTTTGCATTGTCAACAGTGGTTTCTTCATCACTTCTCAGATTAGAAAATGCATTGGAGCATTGCATCTTGTCTCATGAAATTCCATAACAGTTCTCAGGGTCTGATATTTTGGAGAGATTTAGCCATCTTACAGACTTTTAATTTTTAGCCAGGCAGCCCAATAGCTTCCGACAATCTGTCTATTCATTTAATAATTGTCATGCTTAAAATCTGATTTATTTAAAAATCAGCGATCTTCACTGCCTGTTAGATATACAATATGAAGTGGGTCTCAGTTCGGACTATTTGCCCCCGTCATGCCTTTAAAATATGAGAGTTTGTTTTACCCCAGTTTTTTTGGTTGTTGCTAGATTGGCTCCTGCTAGATCGTCTGTTGTGTTCAACATAAGGAAGAGAATCAAACATATTTATTACAAGCAAATGGCGAGTAAGTGACAGAATTGTCAGTTTAGGGCTTTAGGTTGTCATGGCAATCATATACAATGTGGGATATACGCCACCAAGAATAGGAAATATCTCAACGTAAGATCATTTCTACGAAGATTATCAGACTTTAGCATTAGTGAGGAGATTTATAGTATACATATGCAAACATTACATTAAACAACGGACTGAAGATGCTTTTATACTAAGCATTCTAAACTTTCCACGTGTAATATATTTATTTATGTTCTGCATCATAAACTTCCATATTACGCCTATAAGGGTACATGCAGGCATGGCTAAAATTAATAATGAGGCATAGAAAGTAGCTTACCTTGTCATTGCTGGGGTTGACAGGCATTTTGCTGGTAAACTTTCTAAACTCCGGCGACAAATCCAACTCCAGCAAGAGTAGATAGACAAGTTTACCTGATTTTTCCCACACTGCTGCTGCAGTGACGTGGTTTCCAGCGGCCTCATGTACGAAGACTTGCGTGGAAATCATACTAAAACATTGCGTACGCACATTTACAGAAAAAAATTCAGATGTATGAAACACTGCGAACGCCGAATCTCACGCATATTCTTTTGTACATCCGAATGAACGTGAAACTGAGCGCAACATGCACGAGCACAAAACCCCTCCCTGCCTCCTCCCCCGTATGATTATGCTAATGACTCTACCTTGGCAAAACCAAACGAAAAAGCAAAGGCAAAATCAAGCAAAAAGAGAAACTTTGAACAGAATGTGAATTGGAGGTGCTGCTTTCGGAGGTAGACCGGAGAAAAGCGGTGTTATTTGCAAGTTTGTTCTCCAGAATTAACAACAAAAGAAAAAAATAGAGTGGGAGAGTTTAGCTGATGCGGTTAACACAGTTGGGTCTGAACATCGCACTGTGGAGTTAAAAGAGAAATAGTGTGGTTTATAGGTGTAAAATGTTAACTTAATTAGTCTCAGTGGCGCACCTCATTAGATGCATGTGATCATGAATTGACATGTTCGAGCATGAACTCGGTTCGAATCCAGCGTCTGATGAACTCTTTCTTCTTTTTTCCCCGCTACATATCAGATTTTGCCCACTATTTATCACGAGAAAGACAACTAGGAATCATTAATAAGTTTGTGCATCATATTTTATTTGCACATTTATTGAATGGAAATGTTTCTGATTCACGCATGCAAATTCATCTTCAGATAGTGTCTTTATAGCAATGTGCGTGCAGTAGATCGCTCAGATTACATTGGGAAAACAGGCGACCGCTGCAAATTGTGCTTTAATGTTTAGCTGGTCAACTGTATGGTATGGAAACGTTATATACCTGCTAGATGAACCCGTCACATACAGCTGCCATTGCAAGGCTCAGACACTTTGTAAAGAGCAATTTAACACAACTACCTCTAGGAGTCGCCAATGGAAATAAAACAGACACGCACAAAAAATGTGCGTATGCCAGCCATAAAGCTGCCGTGGAGCTGCGCGCATTCAGACGCAAAGTTTTTGTGTGTACGTAGCGTTGATATATGAGGCCCCAGGTGCGATTTCCTTTTTCTTTTATCATTGCATTTCTTCATATATTTAATTTTTTACTCGGTAACGCATATGATTTAAAATGTATCGAAGAACAATACTTTAGGCAAATCATACTTAAGTAAAAGTAAAATTACAGATTTTAAACACTACTCTAGTACACTACTACAGTAACGTGAGTATATGTATTTTGTTACTTTCCACCTCTGTTAGTTATAAATGTATGTGATATTTGATATAATCACACTCTCAACTGCAGTTTTGTTTATAGTTGAGTAAATAATCAAATATTTGAATCAACCAAACTGTCTAGACCAATGATTAAACACAATACCTCATCATGTGTTTAAATGCCTGTATAAAAACAGCTCATTTCATCAACCAGAGAAGGCAGCAAAGTCAGTCAGTAAGCAGAAGACAGTCTAGGGGTAATTATAATAAATAACAGTGTAAACTGAGAACAGTTTAACTGGAGAAGAACAAAACTTTGCAATGAGAAAGTGTGTGTGATTCTTAAATAGTCCAGAAAATATGTATCAGCTGTGTAGGTCTTGAGTGAGAGTCAACATTCAGGCAATCTCTATACCGGTCATCATTGGGATGTGAAAATTCCAATGTTGTGTGTTGTTTTCTAACTTTGTATGCTCATTTAAGACAAAATTTGTTGTGTTTAAAAGAAAATCCACCAAGATCGACATCATGTTTAGATGTTATTATTAATATTATGTGTATGTCTGTTCAAACACGCACCCAAAACCCAGTGTCCATTTTCGCTGTGCTTCAAAAAATGTGCACAGAATTGATTTGCATTGCCTGTAATGGAAAGTAAGGAAATCCCTCTGCTTATATATTTATTTCAAAGAGTTTTCAAGCCTAAATAAAATGAAAGAATAGAACAGATTCACATTTAAGAGCAAGGGGCGTCCCCTGGTGATTTGCTTTTTAATGTTTATTGCCACCTTTCATAGAAAGATTGAAAAAAATGGGAGAAATATGGAAAAATACCTTTACTGGATAATAGCGGGATAGAATTGTAAAATACAGAAGAATCACAGGAAAAACAGTAGGGTTGACAGGTATGAATCTCTGGTGACGATATGGTTAACTACAGAAGTCGGATATCTTACATTTTCATTGTAATCTGGAGTTTGTGTATTTTTATTTGTTCAATTCTAGAAAGATCTCAATACAGCACTGAAGTCCTTACAGGAGAAAATTAAACACAATAAAGACATTAAAGAAGAGTTTGAGAAAACCATTCAACACATCAAGGTAAGAACTGGTACATCATTTTGATTTATCATAATGCATAATAATTTTTAATGAAGTGTACTATTCTGCTTTTGATTTTTTTTAATGACTGTATTAATATTGTATTGTTAAACTGTTTAATTGTAGTCCTTGATTCTGATTGGTTGAGCTACATATAAAACTGTTGTAAAATACTCTATACATATTCTCCTGTGACTGTTTCTTGGCAACTATTACACAATCAGTAAATACCCAAACATGGCCAAAAGTTTTATTTTCTTTGCTTTTAATTTTTAATGACTGGCATGGGGCGACACGGTGGCGCAGTAGGTAGTGTTGTCGCCTCACAGCAAGAAGTTCGCTGGTTCGAGCCTTAGCTGGGTCAGTTTGCATGTTTTCCCTGCGTTCGCGTGGGTTTCCTCCGGGTGCTCCAGTTTTCCCCTCAAGTCCAAAGACATGCGGTACAGGTGAATTGGGTAAGCTAAATTGTCCGTAGTTTATGTGTGTGAATGAGTGTGTATAGATGTTTCCCAGTGATGGGTTGCAGCTGGAAGGGCATTTGCTGCAAAAAAATGTGCTGGATAAGTTGGCGGTTCATTCCGCTCTGGCGATCCCAGATTAATAAAGGGACTAAGCCGACAAGAAAATGAATGAATGAATGACTGGCATAGGACCTCAATACATTACAGAATAGTGATGGGAAATTCAGTAATTTTACTGACTTGGATCTTTAAGTCTTGTTCATCGAGATGAACAAATCTTTTTTTGTGTGTGTGTGTCATTTCATTCATTTTGTTTAGTTTGCAAAAATGACCTTACAATGTTAAGAGATGCTTCCAAACACATCTACAACTAGCCCAAACGTTGATCACACTACAAACAAGTCACAACTAAAATTTTATTATACTAAGAAAGAGAAAATAATCCTTTATGATTATCTGGTGTTTTGTCTATGATTAGCACAGCTCATCTGACATGTCTTTAATTCAGTCATTTGTTCACGTCATACTGACAGTCCCATATAAGCTTAGCCAATGCGTACAGTCTGAGCCGGAAACACCCATGATTAGTTCACCTTTTGAGTCCTTTGGTTTTTGAGTCACACGTGACGGCATGTAAAGATATGACTCAAACCAAAGACTCAAGAAATTAATGACTCAAATCTTTTCCAGCTCTAAATGCATATGATTGGCATCTTTCATGTGATGAACTAATCTTCTACTCCACCTGCACAAATGCCTGCATGCATGAATGAACAAATCATTCCCTGAAAGGACTCATCGTTCTCGTGTCACATTAAAAGAATGAATGTTTAAGAAGAAAGCCACACTTTTTGACGGATGACGTAAACGAGAGGTTTAGACTGGTGGCAATTGGTTTTAGCCTTGGTGCATGCACCCACCTGAAAGAGGGTCTGTCTGGCCCTGCTCCATGTGCGTTAGCACCTCTGGACAAAGGCGTTGGCGGAAAGAACTGCGTCTTCAGATTTCAGACTAGGACAATTTGGTGGCTGTTAACCTAAACTATACTAAAATAGAGAGAGGCCCGTAGCCGACACTGGTAATAAATTATGTGCATGAGAGCTGTTCACTCCTGGAGGAGGGATTCTGAGAAACCAAACATCGCAATGTACGTTCAAGATCTTGGTTGGCTCTCTCAGTTTGACTGTTTATCTGGGGATGAAACCGAGACGAATGGCTAACAGTGGCACCCAAAAAAATGACAGAACTCTTTCCAAAATTTTTAAACAAACTGGGGTCCCTAGTCAAAAACCATATCTGTCAAGAGGTCATGAATGCAAAAGACGTGATTAATGACAGCAACCACTGTTTCTCTGGCTGAGGGTAATTTGGGCAGAAGGACAAAGTGAGTGGCTTTTGAGAATCAGTCGACCACGGTTAAAATCGCATGATTGCAGGATTGGAGACCTGTTACAAAATCTAGCAATAAATGGGACCAGGCTTTCTAAGGCACTGACAGCGTTTGAAGGAGCCCAGCAGGAGGGCGATTAAAAGTATTTGAAACGGCACAAACAGAGCAAGCCAAAACAAAATCGCATTTATCGCGAGCCATAACCGTCCACTAGAATCATTGTTAAATAACAATGATGTGCGGCTCACCCCCGGATGACAAGCCACTTTGGAAGAGTGTCCCCACTATATGACGTCAGACAGAAGCTCCTCTGGCACAAACAACCAACACGCTGGGCATCCAAGCGGGGGCGTTACCTCTTCCGAGGCTTTGTGAACCTTCGACTCAATCTTCCTTGTAACACAAGAAATAAAAACTAACACAACGAGTTTGTCACCGACTCGGTCCCAGTCATTCCCCTCGTTGGCCAGCAGAGGTCATCATCACCGGACTTCTGACATCACGCCATCCCCATAGACTGATTGCCACACATACCTGCAGCACATCTCCTCATTAAAATAAAGCCCACCGAGCCTGCCTAGAGCTTAATCTTTTGGCAGACTTGATGTTTTCAAGATTCTTGTGATCGGTCCAAACAATAAAAGGGACCCTTCAAACTAATGACGCCACTCCTCCAAAGCAAGTTTGACACCAAACAACTCTCTATTACCAATGTCGAAATTTCGCTCGTCGGTAGATAACCGATGAGAGTAATACACGCAGGAGTGAATCTTGCCGTCCGAAAAGCAATGCTGAGACAGGATTGCACCAACCCCCACCTCTGACATACCAACTTCAGGGGATCAGAGGTTACGAGAATGGGGGCTGAAAGAAAGCTGCCTTTCTGTTTGGTAAATACAACTTGCGCTGCACTAGACCACCTGAACAAAGTCTTGGGGGATGTCAAGGTGGTCAGAGGTGCGGCGAGCTGGCTGAAATTGCAAAAAAAAAAACACCAGAAAAAATTGTCAAAGCCTAGTAACCACTGTAGGGATTTACAGGAGTCTGCGGTTGGCCAATCTACCACAACTTGAATCTTCTCTGGATCCAAAAATGGAACAGACACTTGTCTGTTGTGTTGAACATGTTCTTGGAGAGAGTAAATAATATCAGTATGTCATCCAGGTAGACATAGATAAACTGATAAACTGAGGCCGAAGGGAAAAACGCAATAAATTAATAAACATTGACAAAAATGCCCCCTGGGGCTATTAAATGCAGGCTTCCATTCATCCCCCTCTCATATACAGACCAAATGATATACGTTGCATAGATCTATTTTTGTGAAAAAGGCCGCCCCCTGCAGACACTCAAAAGCTGAAGACATCAACGGCAAAGGATAAGTATTTTTCACTGTGATGTTATTCAGCCCACGATATTCAATTCACAGACAGAAAACCTTGCTCCCGCCAGTGAAGAAGAGGGACGGATGATCTTGGGTGCTAGAGAATCAGAAATATATTTCTCCATGGCCTTCCTCTCTTGGATAGAAAGCGAGTATAATTTGCCCTTAGGCGGAGACGTACCTGGTAATAAGTCTTTGGCACAGTCATAGGGACGATGAGGAGATAGAGAGGCAACTCGAGATTGCTGAATGCTCTCTTCAGGTCAAGGTACTCACTGGGCATGTTAGACAGGTCTATGTGTTCCTCCTGAAACAGAACAAGACAACTGAACAAGCAGACACAAGACAAGACTCATGACAACTCTCACTCCACGAAAACACTGATTTATGACCCCAATTTATATGGGGCTTGTGTAATACCAGCCAGGGATTTTCAAGGACCACAGGTGGTCTCTGTTAAAAAAAAAACTGTAATGGATTCAGAATGTTTGCCAGATGTAATTAGTTTTATGGGACCAGTGGAGTGTGTGATAGGGGAAGAGAAAGCCCATTGAGACCATTGACAGCGATAGGTTGAGAAAGGGGAAGCAAATTTCAGACTGTAAGCAAGTGTGGAGTCAATAAACACTTGACATTCATGATTGTCAGAGTTCCAGCATAACTTAACTGATAACAGAGTGGCAGCACAGGAGGGTTTGTCCAAAATGACCTCACCCGCCAATAACTTCTTACCTACTTACTGGACACGGAGCTACTATATCTCCAGCAGTGATGTTGTTTCTCCTGTACCAAGAGTCGCATGGGCTCAGGGTCAAAGGTGGGTGTGTCTACCACCAGCGGAGGTGAAGAAAAAAGTGTGTCAAGACATGTTATGTACGTGGTGTCTTGCGTTGCAGCCTGGTGTCCACTCGGATGGCCAAATCAATGAGACCATCTAAAGTTTTTGCCAACTTCAGAGCATAAATCTCGTTAAGCTTTCATGACAGAGTTCAGCGAGCATTTCGCTTCACTGCCTAAAGCTGCCTGATCGAAAACTCTCTTGATCTCCACGGAAAAGGACTGAAAAGAGAAACAGCACGGCTGCAGCTTTCCCTGACAGTAAGGTGACAACAAATGCAACGTACTCTCTTCTGTAGGAAATGAGGAAGGTTGCAAATTTATGTAAAGTGAACACTTGACAACGAGAAGCAACTCCGCTTCGGGAAGCGTACTCGCCACCAATGGAACTCAGTTAGGACAGCCTGAGAAGACACAGACATAAACGTAAACAACAACGAACTAACAATGAGAAACTGGAGCACCAACTATATATAAGCATAGGAATGCACAGCAGCTGTAGTGCGCTGATGAATCAGCTGAGTGGTGCTAAGCAACGAGGAATCACCGGTGACAACAATACCACATGAACACACAAATGACGAAGATAAACACAGAACAGATCTGTCAAACATTACACACACAACATAGAAGGAACACACAGACCCATAAACAGTGACAGATTCATTCAAAATGAATGAATCATTCAAGAATAACCACCCATCATTATTTCAGATATCATTCAATCATCCATTCATTTTCTTGTCAGCTTTGTCCCTTTTTTAATCTGGGGTCGCTACAGCGGAATGAACTGCCAACTAATCAAGCTTATGTTTTACACAGTAGATGCCCTTCCAGCTGCAACCCATCACTGGGAAACATCCATACATACACATACACTATGGACAATTTAGCTAACCCAATTCACCTGTACTACATGTTTTTGGACTTGTGGGGGAAATCGGAAGGAAACCCACACCAACACGGGGAGAACATGCAAACTTCATCAAAGCAGTAAATCCACTTTCAGCTACTAACAGCGCCCCACGCTGCTGAAATCAGCTTTCAGAAATGATTAGATGTGCTCCAACATTAGGTACATTCAAATCCAGACGGAAAACACATCTGTTTAGCTGTGCCTTTACTGAATGAGCACTGTGCTGCATCCGACAGATTGCAAAATTGTGTCTTTTTTCCTTTTCATTCTTTCATAGCCCATTTTAACACATTTTATCTGTTGTTATCAGTTTTCAAGCATTTTTATTATCTGTTTTTATTTTCTTATACTTTTCACTTTTATTCCCGTTAATGTAGAGTACTTTGAATTGCCACGGTGTATGAAATGCAATATTTAAACTTGCTCTGCCCTAATTTTGTTTTAAATTTGCATAAAAATATGTGGTTTTAGACAAAACAACCTTTAGCTGTTACAAATTCACTGTAAACGATGGTTTGTTGTAGATTATTGTAGATTATTTTTAATTAAGGGCTTTAATTAATGACATGTTGTGTTGATGATGAATTGTCTGTGGTTTTCTTTAAGACTCAAGCCGATGACACTGAGCATCAGATTAAACAGCAGTTTGAGAAGCTTCATCAGTTTCTCCGAGATGAAGAAGAAGCTACAATCACTGCACTGAGAGAGGAAGAGGAGCAGAAGAGGCAGGTGATGAAGGAGAAGCTGGAGGAGATGAACACACACATCTCAGCTCTTTCATGCACGATCAGAGACACAGAGGAGATGCTAAAAGCCAATGGCGTCTGCTTTCTGAAGGAGTTTCCAGGCTCAATGAAAAGGTGAGTGATCTGCTGCTGTCTCTGCTTCTGTAGCCAAAGCCACTGCAGTTCTGACTCCTGAATGTACTTCCAGAGTCCAGATCTCACAGCCGGATCCACAGACGCCTTCTGGAGCTTTGATTAATGTGTCTCAGTACTTGGGGAACCTGCAGTACAGAGTCTGGAGGAAGATGCAGGACATCGTCCACTACAGTAAGAGTCTACACTACAGGATGCAAATCTCATTTCAAAAATTCTTAAGTACATACAGAAAAATAAACCAAATGATCCACAATACAACAACAAAATTGTAACTTTTTAAAATAAAATCTCAACAATGCTTGGGTAATATCAATCAGCTGAAAATTTGAAGGAAAAATCTACAGTTCCCCATCTAGGGATCTTCAACACTGTGTCTAAACAGAACGCTAGTGGAAACACCTCTTTTATACGCGTCTTGAAGCACATGTGAAATCAATCTAATGTAATTAAGCAGGTGTCATCAGACCAGAGAGTATAAAAGCCTGTACTGAGCATTCAGTGTTAACTTCTTTGCTTTCAAGAAGCACGCACGTGAAAATACGCCCTCTTTCTGTAAACTTTCATTACTGACTTGCATACACAAAATACTGACAACTTACTTTTTTATTTTGATATGGCAGAGAAAAGCTTTAAACATTGTGTGCCTCCATGCCCTCGCTTTATTACGGCTGGTGACTCACATGATTTGTGTTTAGAGTGTTTGGGAGAGGAGCATGCCATGGCAGCATTTGAGAATGCTGACTGTGGGCACTGTGACGCTCTCTCCCGCAAAGTGCTGCGTAGTCGGAGGGAGTTCTTTAATAAAGCTCCAGTGGCGCGTTCCCCTCGCGGTTTGGGTCCCGCTCGTGCTGAGGCTGAGCGTCGACTTCAGTCGTGGGGATCTGGCGGATAAGATGGAGATGGACTCTGTCCTTTCTCTTTCTGGATCCGTGAGATCTAATTCTCCTTCGGGAGCGTCAGAAGCACACTCTGCGGTTTCTTCTGCGCCTCGTGGGAGGGCGGCGTCCTCCGTTTCCGAGCAAACGCTGCAGCAAACGCAATGAGGGTCTGGGAATCTGCCGCCCCAGTCAGTGGAATATGAGGAGTTAGTGGAGGTGATTTCACGTGCTGCTGACAGGTTTGACGTAATAGAGTGGCAGCCAGCACGTGAGCAGCAGCAGCTGCATCTGACAGAATTGCTGGATGAGAGAGAATTACCCAGCAGAGTAGATCCTCCACTGAGGGACCTCCCCTTTTGCCCCGAGCTACATGAGGCTGTTTCTAAATCATGGAAAAATCCTTATTCAGCACGTTTAATGACACCGAAAACGGTTATTTATTCAGCAGTTCGTGGGCTTAGGGAAAAAGCATGTAAAGAAATGCCTTTAATAGAAGAAGATTTAGCGCGTCATCTGCGTCCAGATTTAAAATCTGCAAGGGTCCCTCCTTTGTCGTCTAGACCATTAAGAATAACATCAGGTCTAGCATTTATGACGGCTGGTCAGTCTGTCGGATGCCTGCACACTATGTCAGTGTTGCAGGCATATCAGGCTGACCTAATTAAAGAGTGCCTAGATGGCGGGGGAGCGACACGTGAACAGCTTCGAGAAGCCGTCGATCGCATCGCCGAATCCTTTGACCAAGTCAAAAAACGCTCTAGCTCCCTCGGGGACTTTCTTCCCCCAAGACCAAAAAGTCAAGGGGCTGTTAAAAGACAGCCCCAGCCATCAACCAGCTCCTCATACCATGCGGTACAAAAGGAGAGCGTGGCTTCCCGGGCTCCCCCTCAGAAAAAGAGGGCCTGGAGAGCATGCTCTCAGCCTGAGCCTTCCCCTAAAATTCCCACGAGGACGATAATAGTTTCGAGGAAGGCGAAGGATAAAAGGAAGTCCTGACGTGTTGGGAGTCAGGCTTCCCAAGGTCCCCCTGGACATCGAGAGCACTATTGAACCAGGCGCCCTCACTGAACCAGGGTCCGTGGAGAAAGGGAGAGACCACCTCACCACTTATGCTGGCTCTGTGTCTCCCGGGGTGGCGTTCCTCAGTGTCTGAGGGCATTGGGGGCCCCACCCCCTCCTCGGGGGGTCCAAGAGCAACCAGAGGTCAGTCTCAAGAGGCTGGTACCCCTAGCACATTTTCTGGCAGCGTGGAAACACCTGCCGATGGTGTCTCAGTGGGTCCTGCTCACAGTGGAACATGGCTACAAAATACAGTTTTGTGCACGCCCATCTCACGTCAATGGTATTACACCCACCGTAGTGAAGCCAGAACAGGCTCTGGTTATGGAACAGGAAGTACTGGCTCTATTAAAGAAAGGCGCAATAGAGCGTGTTCTCCCACTCGACAGAGAGTCAGGGTTATACAGCCGGTATTTTATAGTTTCCAAAAAAGATGGGGGATCGCGTCCCATATTAGATCTGAGAAATCGAAAACAGTCGGTCGGGGCCCTCAGGTTCAGGATGTTAACCATCAAAAACGTGGTGTCACAAATTCAGTCCGAGGACTGGTTCGTGACGATAGACCTGAAAGACGCATACTTCCATATTTCCATCCTTCCCCAACACAGGAAATACCTGAGGTTCGCTTTCGGGGGCGAAGCGTTCCAGTATCGGGTTCTTCCATTCGGCCTAGCTCTGTCACCTCGAACCTTCACCTAAATAGTCGAAGCGGCACTAGCTCCACTTCGTATGCAGGGTATACGTATCCTAAACTACATAGACGATTGGCTATTTCTAGCTCAGATTCACGATACGGCAGTTCGACATCGAGATGTTGTTCTCACCCATATCAGAAGGTTGGGGTTTCGGTTGAACACCGCAAAAAGTGTGCTTGTTCCAGCCAGGACGACCATTTTTTTAGGTGTGCTATGGGACTTCATGACGATTGGAGCACGTCTGTCCCCGCCACGAATCGCTTCGATTCAGTCAGCCGTACACAGAGTCAAACTAGGCCAGTTCATCACTGTGAAACACCTTTAGAGGTTGTTGGGTCTCATGGCAGCAGCAACCAGCGTAATTCCGTTCGGTCTGCTGTACATGAGACCCCTGCAGTGGTGGCTCAAATCCAGCGGGTTTTCCCTCAAGGGGAATTCTTTCTGCATGATCAAGGTCTCGCGGCGCTGCCTTCGAGCCTTACTGTATGTGGAAAACGCCCTGGTTCCTGTCCCAGGGCCCAGTGTTGGGGGCTGTCTGTCATCGTGTTATGCTTATGACAGATGCTTCTCTAACGGGCTGCGAAGCAACCCTGAGGGGGCTTCCCGCAGCGGGACGATGGGGAGAACATCATCGTTACTGGCACATAAACTGCCTGGAGATGATGGCCGTGTTTCTGGCCTTAAAACACTTTCTCCCAGATCTAAGGGGCCATCAAATTCTAGTCCGCACGGATCTCGAATGCTATGCAAACTAGCACATCGGATCCTCCTGTGGGCCCAGAACAAAATTCTGTCCATCAAGGCAATGTATGTCCCGGGCCATCTGAACATGGGAGCAGATCTCCTGTCGAGGCAGGTGGTGAGATCCGGGGAATGGAAACTTCACCCTGAGGTGGTGGAGACCATTTGGGAAAGATTCGGAAAAGCACAGGTAGACCTGTTTGCTTACCAAGAGACCACGCATTGCGTACTGTGGTTTTCTCTCTCGCATACAGGCCCTCTGGGACTGGATGCCATGATTCAGACATGGCCGAGGCTAAGTCTGTATGCTTTTCCCCCGGTCGCTCTGCTCCCAGGAGTCCTGGAGATGGTCCTTCAAGACGGAGTACAGTTACTGCTGGTAGCCCCATTTTGGCCAACCAGAATTTGGTTTTCGGACCTCATAGCCCTGCTGGCAGGTCTCCCGTGGGAGATCCCCATCAGGAGGGACCTTCTGTCCCAGGCGGGAGGAATGATACTTCATCCCCGACCCGACCTGTGGAAACTGTGGGTGTGGCCTCTGAGGGGGCCCACCTCATAGAGTATGGACTGTCAACCGCGGTTGCTCAGACCATTCTAAGCTCCAGGGCTCCCTCCACAAGGAAGCTTTATGCGCTAAAATGGGCTCTCTTTTCAGCTTGGTGCAAAGAACACCAGCTGAACCCAGTCAGCTGTCAGGTAGCCTCAGTGCTGGAATTTCTCCAAGATCGCCTGTCTGCTGGGTTGGCTGCATCCACTCTGAGAGTGTACGTGTCAGCTATAGCGGCTTACAGTTCTCTCCTAGATGATGAGTCACTAGGACAGCATCCGCTAATTCGTTGCTTCCTTCGTGGAGCCATAAGGCTAAGGCCTGTCAGCACACACAGGGTACCGACATGGGATTTAACATTGGTGCTCGAGGGCATCTCTGTTCCCCCATTTGAGCCACTGCAGGAGGCATCAGATAAGTTTCTGACACTAAAAACAGCTTTCTTATTAGCTATTTCTTCCTTAAAAAGGGTTGGTGACCTCCAGGCTTTGTCGGTTGCACCTTCATTTCTGGAGTTTGCTCCAGGCATGTCCAAAGCCTTTCTTTATCACAGACCGGGGTACGTGCCTCACTCATGTGGCGAGACCTGCTGTGCTACAGGCCTTTCACCTGCCCCCATTTCAGTCGTCGGACCAAGAGAAGTTAAACTTACTCTGCCCAGTTAGTGCTCTGAATACATATGTTAACCGGGTTATCAACTGGAGAAAGAGTGAACAGTTACTGGTCTGCTTCGGACCTTCAAAGAGGGGGAGTCTGGCGAATATGCAGACAATAAGTAATTGGATAGTTGAGACTATCTTAATTACCTATCAGGCTGCTGGACGTCCCGCACCTAAATTTGTTAAGGCCCACTCCACAAGGGCTGTAGGGGCCTCCAAAGCTTCTATTTCGGGCTCAGCCCTTTCTGACATTTGTTTGGCGGCAGGATGGTCGACACCACATACATTTGTGCGTCACTATCAACACGATGTAGACCCCTCACCAGGGTCCTCTATTCTCACTGCGTAGTGTGCGTTCACAGTTAGCAGTGAGTCTGGCCTAGTGGGTATTGCGTTCCCCTAGTGTTCTGGTTAGACGCAGTGTTGAAGTTCCCTAAATGAGGAAAGTCTCGGGTTACATATGTAACCATAGTTCCCCGAGAGGGAACGAGACACTGCGTTTTCCGCCATACTCTCTTCTGCCTGTTACTTCTTTCAAGCAAATTCGAAGTTGATACTGAATGCTCAGTAAAGGCTTTTATACTCTCTGGTCTGACGACACCTGCTTAATTACATTAGATTGATTTCACATGTGCTTCAAGACGTGTATAAAAGAGGTGTTCCCCTAGCGTTCTGGTTAGACGCAGTGTCTCGTTCCCTCTCGGGGAACTATGGTTACATACGTAACCCGAGACATACTTCTTTCTTGAACCACAACACAATTTCAGTAATGTTTCTTTTAGTAAAGTTTCTTTAAAGATATAAAGTTATTGATGTATTATGAACTGTATATGTGTGTATTGTGTAGTTGTAAAATATAGTCTTAATTTTAAATTTTATATTAAATTGGCCAATATACTCGAGCAATAGTATAAGGGTCATAATTTATAGTCTGTGTTTGGTCCACTTTTTATCATGATATGAACAGGAGAATAAAAGCCGCTGTTGATTGTGTCTCTTCAGCTCCTGTGATTCTGGATCCGAACACTGCAAATCCACATCTTATCTTGTCAGATGATCTAACTAGCGGGAGAGGGACTGGGAACAGACAACCTCTACCTCCTAATCCCGAGAGATTCGACTGGTATTTCTGTGTTCTGGGTTCAGAGGGGTTTAACTCAGGGAAACACAGCTGGGATGTGGAGGTTAAAGACAACTCAGGCTGGGGTCTTGGAGTAACTACAGCAATAAACCATTGTAAGGGGCGAGTTTTTTATAACACTGGTGTCTGGTGTGTGTGGTATCATTCAGACGAACAGACTAAATGGGCTGGTTTTCGTGTTAAAGAGAAGCTTGAGCGTGTGAGGGTTTCACTAGACTATGACAGTGGAATGGTGTCTTTCTCTGATCCTGTAGCTAAAACACATCTACACACATTCACAACCACCTTCACTCACTCAGTCTTTCCATTCTTCAATTGTGGGTTGTCTTCCTTTCTGAGGATCTTACCATTGATTAGTCAGTAATGCAGGATTTATACTGTGGGATTTTCAGAACTCTT
Source organism: Danio rerio (assembly GCF_052040795.2). NCBI lineage: Eukaryota > Metazoa > Chordata > Actinopteri > Cypriniformes > Danionidae > Danio > Danio rerio. Next base: position 5,388,175 of record NC_141023.1, read on the forward strand.
GGATCACCATTGTTTTCACACTGCGTGACTACACTAGAAATAATTGCACACTGAAGGAAATGACTAATTAATTTACTCTCATAATTTTTTTATTGTAATATTAAGTGTGATGGACAACTAGAATAATTTAGAGATATTTAATGTTTACAGGTTTACTTGATGTAATAAATTAAATGAGTAAAGAGAGTTTAATATTCATATTAATTAATTTGTAATATTTGAACATTTTCAAATTTTTGCAAACCTAGTAATATTAAGTAATTTTTTTAAATGGATGTGGCGTAATGGATGTGTAAATCCCAGCATGCTTTGCATGGGATTGAATTAAGAGGAAAATATTTTGAAAATGAAAACAATATTAGGTGTTTAAATTTGAGAAAGAGTTGTCAGAGTTTGATATTCATTAGTTTGAAAACTCTCAATACCTTAGACCAGCGGTCTAAACTGGGGTGCGTGAACCCGTAGGGGTACACAGATTGATCACCAGGGGTGCGTGAGAGAATGTTTGTAATAGCGGAAAGATTTTATCCATTTATCTTAGGTAAACTTCACTAGAAAAGTCATTTAGAGAGAAAGAAAAAAAATCACATTACAAATTGTAATTTACAACCTATGTATACTCACTCATCTCACGGCTCCAGGTCTGCGTCACAATAGCCGCGCCCCTTTCACATTAGGTGCTAAGTGATGGTACATTCGTAATTTTTTTCCCTAACTATATTCATCAAAACAGACACCTGGTTAAAAACTGCCACTTTAAAGAAGTCAAATAACAGTACTGATGAACCATCTACATCGGCCTCTTCTGTGGAGATGTACAGCGGCCTTGAATATATGAACTCAGAGGATAACGAACAAGTTGAAGAGGCACGGGCAGGAACAGGGAAATCCACCAAAGATGTACTGATGAAGAGAATAAGGCCTACACTTGAGAGTGAGAAAATGTCAAGTAAGAAGCGTAAATATAGTGACAGTGATTTCAGGTTTACATGGATTGAAAAAGCAAAAAATCCAAATCCGCTATATCTTGTCTGTGGTGAGGTTTTAGGTAATAGCAGTCTTAAGCCCTCATACGTATACAGTCCGGCACTTACAAAGTTTAATCAGAGATAGGGGTGCTTGACAGGTGTCAAATATTAGAAAGAGGAGCACATAGCAAAAAGTTTGGGAACCACTGCCTTAGAGATAGCCAAGCATTAAAGTCGTTCACCGATGAAAAACAGGCGCCAACTTAAATGTCAAAGGAAAGGAAGCTGTAATCTGATTGGATGACAGTTAAGGCGCATTGTGTTGTCTTCTTTTTTTCCTTCTTTTTCTCTCTTTAGTTTTTATTTAACCTTCAAATAAGAATCAGCCATTTTCAACTTCCATTGTTAATTATATATGATATATCCAAGCATATAATAAACTAAATAGTACAAAATATTAATAATAACATGAATATTACAAATAAAATACAACCAGGGGGTCAATAGATATAGGCGGTGGCGTAGCGAAAAATGCTACAACCCCCACCCCCAGCTAAAGAGCGTGGGGAGGTTGGGGGGGGGGGGGGGTTCTGGGGGCTGCTCCGACACAGGCTTATTGTAAAAATTGCATCCCCCATATACATTTCTGGACAACACGAATTATAGCCAGAGGTATGTATGCCTGCATTTTGTCGTTAAAACGAACACTGCAGGGCAGTATGATCACATAACATGAGTGTAGCAAACAACCAATCACATGACACACGAATGCAGCGAACAGCTAATTACAGAAGTGTAGCGAACAACCAATCAAACGAGTGCAGAAAACAGCCAATCACACGGGTGCAGCAAACAGCTATTAGCGCCATCCTTTCTATTTTTTATATACCAGTAAAGAATATTGATTAATTTCACTAACCCTACAAATGACAACTATATATGACATACCATTAGTGTGTGCAGTATCATGCTGTGAGTAGTAGCACTACAGTACAGTAGTTAACTGCTAACACTCCTGCCAGTTACTCATTGTAATTTTAAGTATATAACCGTTAGTCACTGCTACTGCTCTATTACAGTAATTCGACTGGCAACACTGTAAAATGCCTAGTAAGATTTCACAGTGTGGTTTACAGAAAACTAAGTGTACATACTGCACATACATATTAAAACAACAGGATTAATATTGTTACAGCCATAAAAAACATTAGGACCATTTGTATTTTTTTCATATTATTGATATATTGTTTATTTTACAAATGACTGTATTTTAATATACAGCTTGCATATTTGGGACATTTCTATTACATGTGTGAAGCTCATAGGTCAATGTTATATGTATAACGTATGCGAAAGAGGCAGCTGAGAGTTTTGAGGAAGGGCACAAGCATCTTTAAAGCCATACCTAATGTGAAGCTAATGAAAGTGTAAATAGTCCTTAAGTTTGATTTCCGAGTCTATTGTATCCACAAATAAACGAAGAGTGAACTGTTGCACTACAGGCTTTGGTTTTATGCATCAAATTTTTTGTGCCTGCTCTTATAGAAATGGTGGATAAAGATGAGGAATATATTAATCATTATAAATATATAAGATAGGATTATGACATTTAATACCAACAGGAACTGAAGGTCCTGCTAACTTGTGACAATGAAAACCCTCTTTGTCTCTGACTACACATAAAACTTTAAATTAATGTGTTATGTACATATTTTTGTTCTTTTGTTTCTTTCAATACTTGTATTGTTCTCACTTGTATTGAATAAACTTTCAGAATATTTACCAACCCATCGTTTAAGCACTCAGAATTACAATAAAAAATCTATGCTCAGCATGAAGAGTTAGTAATGTAATTTGTGTTATAAAATTTTAATGTAATTCATAAAGCATCAATCATTCTCTCTTTGGCTCTCTGCAAAGGCGGTCGTACTTCTTTCCTCTCCTTCCCATATCTCTCCTTACTAGCTCCTCTTGTCTCGTCTTATTCTATCTCTGAGGCTCTCCGTGTCCTGCTATCCAAACAAATAAGGAATTATGGATTTGATCAACTGGTCTCTGAATGCGATTGACACCATCTTCTCAACGAGAAGTTTGGGCTTGGGAGAGCCCACTTGTCCTGCGGGAACGTTTGCAGCTGGATACGTGATGGATGGGTGGGAGAAGTGGCGAGACCTGTGCTTGGCTGCTCTGTCTCTGGAGGATATTGAAGATATTTACCTATTCGAAACTTTGATAACAGGGTTTCTGCTGATGGGCTTATGCGGGGCCCTGGGGTATCGACAAATGATGACAGCGGTCAGTGCTGCGCAAAACCCCACCAGGCTGGCCGGCTTGATTGATACGCATATGGGTAGTGTCACAAATCAGACTATGGTCCTAGACCGCAAACTGGAAAACATTGAGGTGAAATCGAGTGATGGACATTAAATATCTGTGAAATTGGCAGATCTTGACCTAAAGTTGAAGTATTTCCCTACTGTTTCGGCTCTCTTCTTTCTCCTGCCAGACGGCCTCGGCTGGAGAAAAACATCTCTTCCTGATAGCAAGATAAGAAGACGCTCTGAAATTCCTGCTCTCTGTCAAGGACACCTGTTAGACTACAGGCTCACACACACACACATACACAACTACAGATAGACAATCACTACTGATCCTGTCATTCAAATGCCTTTATGTGCTTTCACCCAGGAGAGGAGTGGGCGGGTCTGCGACCAGCACCTGCATGGCTGCAGAACCAGATGGCTGCTGGCCCTTATCGGACTGTATCCATATACCCTGTTCCCATCCCCTGTGTCAATGTTGTGTCTCATCTGTGTGCTTTTATACTAGATTGGGCTGTTTTTTCTCCTTGTTCTCACCCTGCCCTAATTCAAGAGCAAGGTTAGAGGGTATTTTTTAGCCTGACTCTCCTTATGTATCTTACTTCCCTTTCTAAATGCTACCTTCTGTGACCTGGCTTCCCCTGAAAATTGTGATGTTTGTGTATGGGCGAGAGGGGGGGGGGGGGGGGCGGAGTCAATTTCACTATACCAAAGTGTATGTGACAAATAAAGGCGTGATTTGATTTGATAAACTGAAAACACCTACGAATCAAAAGTAGCGGGAAAATGTTAATTAACAGATTGTTTAACAATTTAATGCAGCAATTTTGGATGGGGCACATGGAATCAAGATGTAGACCAGGGGTGTCAAACTCAATTCCTGGAGGGCCAAAACCTGCACAGTTTAGTTCCAACCCTGCTCCAACACACTTACCTGTAGGTTCCAAACAAGCCTGAAGGACTCAATTAGTTTGATCAGGTGTGTTTAATTAGGGTTGGAACTAAACTGTGCAGAGCTGCGGCCCTTTTGGAACTGAGTTTGACACCTGTGATGTAGACAATCAATAAATTCAGTTTCTTATTGCTATGGGTTTATTCTGACTTTTATATGGGCATTATATCGTATTTCATTCAGATCTGTACCATGCAATGTCACTGTAATTCTTCTAATTAATTGGAAGCATGACATTGGGCATCGTGTGCATTCAGACTTATCCGTTCTCATACTCCACAATCACCACCTTAAAGAAGGCAATCAGCACTCTTATCCCTCTTATCCACTTTTATACCTATTGACCTTCTATCATAATACTTTGTATGTATCATCACATTCTTGTAAATTGGCCCAGTGTACATGTGGACATTATAGACGTAGGAATCACTGTGTTTCGACAATGATTCTCCAACCCTCTCCATGTGCTGTTGTTTAACACCGTCTGCTGTGGTAAAGTGTTGCTATTCGGAGAAGTGTCCAGTAGGGCTTCTATGCACCACCTGTGATCGGCATAGTCATTTTGAAAATATCTCTGTTGCAAATTGTTCGCTAAAGTCTGCTGGTTCAGTATCTCATACACCCATTCAGCATTGTTGGTTCTACTGTCGAATTACATGACATATGATTTTCTTCTCCTTATATCAGTATCAGAAGGAAGTCTATCTGTTAATTTAAAGGGAGATCTGATGTATTCAACATCATGTTCTGTAAATGTTGTTTGACTGTCGTACATTTCTGTGATTGGGATTGCTATACAGATGGTTAGACGGTTAACTGGTGCTTGATTTAGTAATACTGTATTTGCATCAGATTCGAACTGTTCAGCATTAGGATCATAGTAATAAGTACTAGAAAGGATGTGCCCCGTCCCCACTGAGCACTAATTGACACTGTGAGTTTGCCTTGAATAACTATCTTGTGGGTGTGTAGTTACAGTAAGTTGCAGAGCTGGCCCTGAAACTCCCTGCACCTTTATATCATCATTTGAGTAAAAAAACACCATTCTCTCTTCTGTTCTCTCTTTCAGCTTTTCTTTGGCCTGATGTCTCATAATAACTCTGCTTAGCACATTTCCACTCCTCATCAGATCTTTATTTCTCGTTTCTCTTTTTAACAGCTGCAGTAATAACACATGAGCCCAGTTGTTTCTTCTGTTCTTTTTATCCATTCTTTGTGTTTTCCCCCAGGCTCGTTGGATATCTTCGTCCGACCACCAGTCACCATCCTTTTTTTTAATCCTGTATTTCTTTTCAATCTCTTTTTCTGTATCACATATCTGCTGAAGCTGACTGTGATATGACAACAAGTCCTTAAGTATATAGTCTAAAGGTACATTAGGTGGGTTTGTCCCGTTTTTCACAAGGGTGGTTTCACCCTTTCCCTTCAGTGCTTTTAGTGCATTACGAAAACTCATCTTGATAAGGAATTTCAGGAATTAAATACGCTTGACTCGGCTTGGCGTTTTTACTTATTTGAAAGTATCAAGGTTCTTCTCATGAGGTACAATTCTGGATGGGGAAAAAGTTTTTAGTCTTTGGTTTATTCTAGACTGAATTCAGATTGATTCAATCAAGACAGATATGATCACATCAACAGTCTGTGATGGGATGATGACAAATATCTGCTGCTGATCAGATCTTATCTACTCTGCAACAACACACAGACACACAATGGTATGGTTATTGAACAATTGCAAAATGTTTTAGATAGTAAGAAAAGCCAGTTATTACTTATGTGATAGTAAGAAAGCCAGTTGCCTTTTGGCTTCTACGCAATTGAAATAATTGGATAAATTCCATAATATTCTACGGAATTACGTGACAGTATTATTTTTAACCCGTCTGTTTTTACTGTAAATTTGTAGAAAATATCGAAATCAGTGGTCTCAAACTCAATTCCTGGAGAGCCACAGCTCTGCAGATTTTACCTCCAACCAACTACAACTGAGACCTGCTTAATAGTCTTTAGTAGTAATGAACATCTTGATTAGTTGTATCAGCTGTGTTTGAATAGGGTTGGAGCAAAACTGTGCAGAGCCGCAGTCCTCCAGGAATACAATTTGAGACCCATGGTCTAAATGTATTTATTCATTCATTAATTTTCCTTCAGCTTAGTCTCTATTTCAGAGGTCGCCACAGTGGAATGAACCACTTTTACTTGCCTAGTTAAGTCTTTAAATGTCACTTTAAGCTGAATACTACTATCTTGAAGAATATCAAGACAAATATTATTTACTGTCATCATGACAAATATAAAATAAATCAGTTATTAGAAATGAGTTGTTAAAACTATTATGTTTAGAAATGTGTTGAAGAAATCTGCTCTCCGTTAAACAGAAATTAATTAAAAATAAACAGAGGAGCTAATAATTCAGGGAAGGCTATAAGATAAGATAAGAGACTTGAAAATCAAACCAGCCAAAGAATAGTGCCCAACGAGCCTGATGAGAATTAAGATGTTTGGCTGATCTAATGTATTCCAGGTTTTTATGGTCGGTCCAGACCAGGAAAGGAACCCCCGACCCTTCTAACCAGTGACGCCACTCACCCAATGCCAACCTGACAGCCAGTAACTCTCTGTTCCTGATGTTGTAATTTTGTTCCAAAGGTGTAAATCGATGGGAAAAGAAAGCGCTAGGGTGTATTCTGTCGTCCGACGAGGACCGTTGGGACAAAATGGCTCCCACACCTACTTCTGATGCATCCACCTCCACCACAAACTGACGAGACGGGTCTGGAGTTATTAAAATGGGCACTGAAATAAAACGTCTTTTTAATTCAGAAAAGGCTGTCTGTGCCTGGGGGACCACTCAAATCGCTTGTGAATGGAGGTGAGATTCGTCAGAGGCAGAGCAACCTGACTAAAATTGCGAATGAACCGCCTGTAAAAATTGGCAAACCCCAGAAATCGAAGGACCGCCTTGCGACTGTCTGTGGTGGGCCAATCCACAACCGCTATTACTTTGGCAGGATCCATTCGCACTCCCTCGAGCGATAGAACAAACCCCGGGAACGAAACCGACTGTGTATGGAAGTCACGCTTCTATACTTGGCGAAGAGACGATTCTCCAGCAGCCGCTGAAGCACCCACCTGACGTGCTGGACATGTTCCTGTTCATTCTGAAAAAAAAATCTGAATATCATCAAGATAAACAAACACAAAACAATTTACTATGTCCCTGAGCACGTCATTGACGAGTGCTTAGAAGACCGCCGGTGAATTAGAGAGCCCAAAGGGCATAACGAGATATTCAAAATGACCAGTAGGGGTGTTAAAGGCGGTCTTCCATTCATCCTCCTGCCTAATCCGAACTAGGTGGTAGGCATTGCGGAGGTCTAATTTTGTGAAGATGTTTGCTCCCTGCAAGAGTTCAAGGGCTTTATTCTTTACAGTGATGTCATTCAGCCCCCGATAATCTATGCAGGGACGCAAGGACCCATCTTTCTTTTCCACAAAAAGGACGTATAATACCTGCTGCTAGAGAATCATGGATGTACTTCTCCATGGCCTCCCATTCAGGTTTAGACAGAGAGAATAAATGCCACCTAGGTGGAGCAGTGACTGGTAAAAGATCAATAGCACAGTCGTACGGGCGGTGCGGAGGGAGAGATTAAGCCTGGGACTTACTGAACACAGCTCTCATATCATGATAAATACAGGTACGCCAGTCAGGCTCACTTCCTCCTGCAACAAAGAAAGAGAAGAAAGGGGAGAACAAGCAGAGCCAAGACACTGAGACAAACAATAGGAACTCCAAGAGGATACAGAACTAAAAGTCCAGTCAATCTGAGGGTTGTGCTACACTAGCCATGTGTAACCCAAAACTAGGGGAGCAGTGGGAGAGTGAATCAGGAGAAACTGTAACTGCTCCACGTGATTGCCTGAAAGTGTGAGAGTGAGGGGGATAGTGTAGTGGGTAATCACAGCCAGGTGAGAGCCACAAAGTGTTTTGGCTGAAATGGGGCTATCCAAGACGATCATAGAAATACCCAGCTGCTTGGCTAAGTCTAAGTCCATAAAGTCCCCTTCAGCTCCAGAATTGATTAGAGCACACATCTGTTTAATGGAACCCTTAACATTTATCCAGGCTTGGAGAGATGCCTGGCCCCCATCAAACTCACCGTCAAACCGCCCTTAACTGGTTTACGTCGCTCTCTGATAGGGCAAGAAGCCACCTGATGCCCCGCCTCCCCGCAGTAAAGACAGAGACAGTTAAAGATGCGGAATCGATGCTCTGTCACCGACAATCGAGCTCTTCCGATCGGCATCAACTCCTCCTCTGAGAACCTCGACAGTTGTGGCATGAGCACATCAAGCGCCCCGGTGTTCCTGGGTGAAAACTCGTCGACTCCGCCTCTGCGATGACGCGCTCTGAGAGTGATCCGGATGTCGACCCGGGTGGCAAGATCGACTAGTTCGTCGAGAGTGGATGGCAGCTCGAGCGAGAAAATCTTGTCCTTGATGTACTCAGCCAGGCCGTGAAAGAAGTGGTCCCATTGAGCTTTGGCATTCCAATCGCTGCTCGCCGCCAGGGTGCGGAACTCAATGGAATAATCCGCCACCAAGCGATCTGCTTGTTGAAGCGCCATTAGTACTCTCGCCGCTTCTGTCTGCAGCGGGGAGCGGTCAAACACCCTCTTAAATTCATCAGAGAAGGCTTTAAATCAATTACAGCACACATCTTTGTTTTCCCACATACCCGTTCCCCATTTTCTGGCTCGGCCAATCAGGACGGTTATCGTGAAGGCCACCTTGGAAGTCTCTGTTGGAAGTCAAGATGGCTGGGCTTACCAGAGTAAGTCAGGTGACTGGGATTGTATGATTGTGGATTGTGGCTCAGTGGAGGCAAATGCCAAAATATTTAAAATGCACAAAATCTTGATATGTCAAGAATCTAAAATGTATGTATTTTAAAGGGCTCTTATTTAACCCCTTTTACAAACGTAAGATAAGTCTTTGTTGTCTCCAGAATATGTCTGTAATATTTCAGTATACAGTATGAGAATGCCTCCTGCTCACTTATACTAAAATAATTTCATGGTAATGTCCATACAACTTGCTAACATCAGTGATTAAACAGAAATTAAAAGGTCTTCATGCTGCCCTGTCTCCTGCTACTTACAGTTAGTTGCGCCTTGAATGTGTTCCCTACTGAAAAAACCAGCCTAACCTGGTTGGCTGGTTTTAGCTGGTTGGCCAGCCTGGTTTAAGAGGGGTTTTGGCCACTTTGGGAGATGACCAGCTAAAACCAGCTTGACCAGCCTGGTTTAAGCTGGACATAGCTGGTTTTGGTTGGGTTTCCAGCCTGGCTAGGCTGGTCAAGGTGGATTTAGCTGGTCATCTCCCAGCCAAAAAAAAAAAAAAACCTAAAACCAGCCAACCACCCTAGGCAGGTTTTAACAGTTTTTTTCAGTAGGGTTTAAATCATGTAAAAAAACATAGCAGTAGTGATGACTCCACTTAATCTAGTTGATCAATGCAGACTGCAGAATTGATCAAACTTTAACATTTTTAAAGATTAAACCGATATTTTGTTTTTGACGAGTCAAAATTTATGGCTGACACTAAAACACATCCACAATGGATGTAATGTTGACACACAGACAAAAGATTTTTAATAGTCCTTCAATAAAAGTCCTTAATCATGCTTTTACACATTTTGTCACATGTATATATTTGAACTAAATAAAAGTTAACAATTTTTTTTTACCATAAACAAGGTCTATCAGTAACCAATAAATGTTTGTTTGCTGCTATTTAGTGGCTACAACAATACTTTCAAACTAAATGAATCTTGAATCTTGAATGTTTTTAGTGGTTATAAACCTCCAAATCCTTTAGATTTTGTGTATTTGTTTAGAATATGTCACATGTGCTTGAATAACTGTGGTTTTGAGATTTCTTTTGAGTTTACAGGCTGACACCAGGTTAAAAATAACGTCTAAATCAGGTGTGCTCAACCCTGTTCCTTGAGATCTACATTACTGCAAAAAGGTAGTAAGCTCCTACCCTCCTACACCTGAACCAATTAAATAGGACCTGAACACCACGTGATAATTACAGACAGGTGTGTTTGATATGAGTTGCAACTGAAATCTGCAGGAAGGTAGATCTCCATGAACAGGGTTGGTCACCCCTGCTCTAAATGATTGTTATAGGACTGTGCAAATGCAAAAGGTCAACATTTTTAATAAATATGTATCTAGGCCGTTTTTTGCTATACATCAGCATAGCCAGTATTTTAAATGTCTATGGACTGCCTAGACCAGGGATGTCTAGACTTGGTCCTGGAGGGCCTGTGTCCTGCAAAGTTTAGTTCCAACCCCATTCAGACACAGCTGGCCTAGCTAATCAAGCTCTTACTAGGCAGTCTAGAAGCATCCTTGCAGGTGTGGAAGCAAGTTGTAGCTAAAATCTGCAGGACAATGGCCCTCTAGGACTGAGTTTGGATACCCCTGACCTAGATCATAGGTCTCAAACTCAATTTCTGGAGGGCAGCATGTCTGCACAGTTTTTCTCCAACTCTAATCACACTGCACTTTTCTCCCCATAGACTTCCATTCATACGCATGCGAATGTGTCAGACCGGAAACACAAGCTTGTGCGTCAAGTTTCACAGTTCGCTCTATGGAAAGTTCAAGCTTGGTGAACTCTGACCTGCAAAATTGCATCACATAATTTTGTGAGACCAATCAAAGATTAAAACATGACCTCTCTGAACAGAAATTTAAAACATGGACCAATCGCTCGCTTTTTTTAATGTCTAATCATCTTGTTTAATCCTGCCCCTTTTCAAAGTTTCGTACAACAGAATTTCGCTCACCCACATTCTAGTGTGACCGCAGCTTAATCGAGGTGTTTAAAAAGACTCTTGAACACATAGATTAATTGCACCACTTAGTGGGCATGTTTGACTGCAGGGAAGAGGGGAGAAGGATGACCTGGGGTCCGTTCTTCGTGTGTGGATTACTCAATTAGCTGGATTTGGTTATTGACGATTTGACATGATCCAGGATCGTTTCGTTCTTCAAAGCTGATCCGATAGTTGTTGTCATAGCAACAGTTCTGCTAGCTCAAACCTGATTGGAAGCAGGTTCAATTCATATAAACAACATTAGATCGGGTAAGTTCAAGCAAAGATAATAAAGAAAGTATGTTCCGAATACTGATATTTTCTTACAGTAGTAGTTATATACACTTGGGAAAATAGTAAATATATTGTTAACTATATATATAAAGTTATAGTTATTAATAAAATAAATAAAGTTATATATATTAATAAAACATGCAATCTGCACCCTCGAAATGAAAGTACAAAGACTGCCACCTGGTGGTGCAAAGAGAAAAACTTATTGATATGAACTTTTTAGATCGCTTTAGTACAAATTGTGTATATTTCAAAAGTTCACACTTAGCTGATGATTGATTATAAGCAAGTTTGGCATGCTGTCCCGGGAGAGAGCCCTGAGCTCAAAGGTTCTTGAGCCCTGGGCTTCCTCCCGTTTGGAGGAAGAGAGGGGAGCCTCGAGCTCAGGTAGATCTCGACAACTCCCCCTTGATAAGAGCTGATGACTAAAAATTGAATGCTATTACAAGATATGCTGCGTTATAAAATTACCTGAATTGCAAATTTAGATTTATCAATTTACTTGTTGTGCATGTTTTTGGAATGTGGGAGGAAACCGGAGAACCCGGGGAAAACCCACGCAAGCATGGGTAGAACATGCAAACTACACACAGAAACGACCACCGGCCTGTTGAAGGACTAGAACCGGTGACGTTCTTGCTGTGAAGCGACAGTGCTAGTCACTGGGCCACCGTGCTGCCCTATGGCGGGAAAGGTGAAGAGGTAGGGGTGGAAGGGGGGATTCTTCAAATCGAAGATGACTGTAGTGAAAAAACCCTGGCTCTTTATAGTGGGTTAGGAATGGCCTGATTGGTGGATCATACATGCTAATGCAGAACCAGCTGTGTTCAATCATAATCACGTGCTCCTCTTGAAATTAGTTTATGAATAAACTTCACTAATAGACATGCATGTGCAATATGTGATTTTTTAAAAAAAGAAATACATTTATGCAGTCATAAACATGTTTTTATAGTTAATATGCCAGTGATTATGCTTCACAAAAGTTGCAGACGCCTTTACCAATATCAAAAGGGTTTTGTAAACATCCAGTTATTCCATACAGCGATTAAAAAAACGGCTACTATAATAAAGAAAATCTCTAAATGTGGAACTAAATACACTGATATGCATTGAAATGCATGAATACTCTTGACATATGAAAGTGTAAAGCCTGCAGCTCACCACAAATGCTGAAGGTTATTGCGTGTCATATTACACAAGGCGTTTACTGCTAATTTGATGTAATTTTGCTCACATGGATAATTGAATATTAATCAGATGATGTCATTACACTGCTGTGCCGTCAGCCAATCGTTGCATTGCTGATCATGATTTCGAGGATCGATAGATCTGTCCTTCACATCACACGCAGCGATCTCAGATCAGTTTATCCAGACATTCTAATCTGATTCACGAACTTGTTTGAAGAACCAAATTAGCGAGAGATCAGTTATCAAGATTAAAAGATCCAGGATCTGCCAAATCATATTAGATCATTTAAGCGAGGTACGAAGAACAAACCCCTGGGAACTTTTCCTTATGTCAACTTCTCCAACTCCCAGACTTTTTATTGTTTTATTGCAGGGCACATTTAAGTTTGAGTAAAATCCATCCTTACAGCCACTGTTGTTTACTTTAATGGCTCTCGAAGCAATTGCTTAACATGACTTAAATCATTTCATTAAATTTTCAGATGATCCAACACTCCAAGAATTCCTGTAGCCAGTACTTTCATTATAATTATGAATCGGCTATAGAAAAGTTAACGATCTTATTTGATAATAATTTTTTAACTAAATGTCAAAAGACAAAAGAGACCATTGTGGACTCTTCCACCCCTCAGCCAGGCGATGGAATCCAGTGGCGTGGGTGCTCCAACCCAAGGGCTTTGCCTCACAATTAAAACATTTAACAAAACTGCTAAGCAAACTGACCGCATCAGAAAAATTGTTCATATGGAGATGGATTGGAGAGGCAAACATATTCATTGCAAATCATGGACAGTGTTAAGTTGTTTTATGGTATTTATTTGCTGTGCAAAGAACTGCACAAACTAATCCTTTATTCATGAATATGTATCTGTAAATATCATTAGAACAAAAGTTTTTGGCATCATACTGCCCCCTAGTGTAAAGATCTAGAGCTCTTGTTTCACTACCATCTACAGCAAAGCACACAACATTCATTCATTCATTCATTTTCTTCGGCTTAGTCCCTTTATTCATAAGGGGTCACCACAGTGAAATGAACCGTCAACTTATCCAGTAACTGTATATGTTTTACACAGCAGATGTTCTTCCAGCTTCCAGTACTGACAAACATTAAAAAAAACACTCATTTACACACATACACTCATACACTACGGCCGATCAGTTCACTTCACTTACACTACGGCCAATTCAATTCACTACAGCCGATTCAATTCACTTCTATTCAATTCACAATATGGCTTATTCAATTCCCCTATAGCGCATGTGTTTGGACTTTGGGGAAACTGGAGCACCTGAAGGAAACCCACGCCAACATGGGGAGAACATGCAAACTCCACACAGAAATGCCAACTGACCCAGCCAAGACTCGAAACAGCGACCTTGCTGTGAGGCAACAATGCTAACCACTGAGCCACCATGTCATCATAAGCACATAACATCATAAGTCCTTTCTAAGATCTTATTTAATGAAAGACAAAAAACTGTAGGAATTGGTTGACATTTAATAAAACGTCTCATTGGTGATTTACTGTACTATTTACCAAACCCTCAGACAATGATAATTCATTTACCAAAGGATGACCTGGGAGGGAGTGGAATTTCCCATCCTGAAGTTGTGTCCCAGTCCAATACTGAGCGCTACTACTTTAACTGGTGTGCATCTGCATAATCTGCAGCAATTACAGTATACCGCAAATATCTCCAGCATGAGGAAACAGGTACAATCAGGTATAGTTCACACCTCTTCCCTCAGGCAGATGCAACCGATTTCTTTGCAATGCCCTTAAGAAACACAAGTTGAGTCACGTATTAGACAAACTACTAGTATACTCATAATGAAAAAGCCTAATTGTGGACTTCTTGCACATTTAAAGTTTACTACTGGTACACTCACAGTACCAAATTTGGTCCTATTTAGTCCCAAGCAGTTTTCAAGTAGTAAGCACAAGTATACTACAGCAGGGGTTCCCAAACTTTTCAGGCCGCGACCTCCAAAATGTCAATGCCAGTGAGTCGCGACCCCCAATATCCTCTGAGGTGGTTATAAATACAGAAACCTTGCATGCAATGGCGCACACACACCAATGGACCCAAGTCTATTCTTCTTTAAATTTTTTTAATGTATGAGAGCTGGAAATGGGCCACAAAGTTTAACCAGGTGTTATGAAATCTGCTGCATCTGACGCTATTGCTGTGTCTTTAATACAATATTATTACCCCAGGGGTTGCAATCCAATAAAAGTAGTAACTATAAACTACTATAGTAACTATATATGGTATATACGACTATTTTTTCTCTTCAGAAGGTTATGGATAAAATATGGTAATTCTTATGGTTTAATAAAAATAAATAGATTTTTGGAAACCACCAGACGACCCCCCTTCATTGTCCCGCGACCCCTCGGGGGATCCCGACCCCCACTTTGAGAACCATTGTACTACAGTACTAGTAGTACATGGCTGTTAGTGAACTTCATGTGCTAGTGTACTATATTAAGGCTGTTGCTGTACTACATGAAGGTATACTTAATATTACTTAATATATTGCTTAACTATTAACATATGACTCAATATATTGCTTAACTATTAACATATGACTCAATATATTGCTTAATTATTAACATATGACTTAATATATTATTTAATATTACTGTTAGTGTGCTTAATGACAAGATACTTCTTTTTTGTAAGGTTTAGAACATCTTACAGTAGGCATAATAACACTTTTCCCCTCAGGCCTTACCTGTCTTAAGTTGTAGGCATATCAGTTGCTATTTTGTTTGGCTCATAACCAATGCAGTGTTGTTATTATCTGTATGTTATCTGTAATTTTAAAAAGCCACTAATGTAAATACATAATATTCCCACATATCTGCACACAGTTCTCATCTAGATTTATTTTTACACTTTTATCTATTTTTTCTCAGTCTTGCTTATGTAAATGTCTTTTCTCTCCTCTCATGTCTATTTACAGAAGAACACAGCACATTCCTTGAGTGCTTTACATGAGTAAATCTGTTAAACATTTCCCATGCAGACTTCATTCAGGCTTTCTCTACACTGAAACATATTTGTTATTAACAGTTGCATGTGATTGACAGAGGAAGCCATATTTCTGCTTTTGAATTGCATTATAATACTGTGATATCAGCCCTGACAACTTTAATTAATGATAAAGTGATAAAGTAGCATGTTAATTTAGCTGAAATTCTTTTTGAGTATATACAATAATAATATTGTTATTTAGAGTTATTTTTCTCTCCAAAACAGCACAATTTGTATAATTGCAAATCATTTCCCCCAACAAATACTGCTTTCTTGATTCAACTGAAGTGAAAACATGAGTATTGTGTTACTAAAAATGAATAAACATCTCTGAACACATTTCCATTATTATTAGCTTGGCTCAGGATTTTATTATTTATTTATTCGTTTTCCTTCAGCATAGTCTGTTATTTATCAGGGGTTTGCACAGTGAAATGAACCAACAATTATTCCAGCATGTGGTTCATGAAGCGCACACCCTTATAGCCACAACCCAGTACTGGGAAATGCCCATACACGCTCACATTCACACACACTCATACAGTTCTGTTTACCTAATTCACCCATATAGTGCATGTGTTTGGACTCTAGGTGCCAACTGGCCCAGCTAGAACTCGAACCAGCGGCCTTCTTTCTGTGAGGCCAAAGTGTTAACCACGCAGCCACTGTGCCACCCCGATTTTATTATTGTTGACAAAGAATGAAGCAAAACAGATGAGAACCTGAATCTGGATTTACGTGTCTGATAATGTTGCTCTCGTCTGTGACTTCCTCAATGTTTGGTTGTGAATTAAATTCACAATATGTCATGAGTGTTTTTAATAAATGTTCTTGATGTTTTGTGGGTTCAGAAAGATCAGAGCCAGTTCATTTGAAATGTAATCTGTAAAATATCTCGTCTGACCTGTTTTGACAAACTGAATGTGATCAACAACTTCACCCTGTCATTAAACTCACACACAAGAGACTGATTTCCTTCTCTTGTCAGTAGAGCTTTCACTTTGTCTCGGTCTACAACTGAAGAACATCTAGAAACTCTTTCAAGAAGGATTTTGGAGAAATTTGTTTTAGTTTACAGAACTTTGTAATTTTTGTGGTGATTAAATTGTGAAATCATTGTCTAGAGTCAGAGTGAAGATTTGATCACTAAAACTCTTGACAGCAGTGAAGATGGATTCAGCATCAGCAGAAGATCTTACATGTCCTGTGTGTCAAGAAAACTTCAAGGATCTTTTTGTTTTAACATGTAATCACAGATACTGTACAAAGTGTCTTCGATCATCCTGGATAAACCCAGAAACAAAGAAGTGTCCTTTGTGCAGAAGAAAATCCTCACAAGAGCTTCCTCCAGTTATGTGCATTTTACATAAAGTGAAAGCCCAGCTCTTCTGTGTGGAGGACCAACAGTATGTGTGTTTAACATGTGTTAACTCTGAAGAACACAAAAATCACACATTCAGATCCATCAGAGGATTCATTTCATCATATAAGGTAAGTCAGACATCTTGTTTCATATTTAATGAACAATCAATAGTAATAAACACAGATATTATAACATGTACACATCCAACATTTCTGTCATTTTGTCCAGCTTAATATCAAATATGTAAGGAATAATCATGGCTAGCCTAAACAATTCAAATGCACAATATGGAGGCAAAGAAACACAGACTTCAGTTAGCTTCAGTTCACAGTGAGCCATCTACCAA
The DNA here is from genome assembly GCF_052040795.2 of Danio rerio. NCBI lineage: Eukaryota > Metazoa > Chordata > Actinopteri > Cypriniformes > Danionidae > Danio > Danio rerio. The sequence continues at coordinate 5,405,552 of NC_141023.1, forward strand.
GCTAGAAGGGAAGTAAGGAATGTTCTCTCAACTTTGGCAAACATTAACAAAAAAAAAAACATTTTAATGTAATATCAAATGAACATTCACAAAAAAAAAAAAAAACAATTAATTCCCAAAACAATGTACAAGAACATTCTAGCAGTGTTTTGAAAATGTTGGTAAGGGACCAGATTAAACAATGTTCTCTTAGAAAACATTTTCACAATGTTTCATAAAACCAAAGTAAGGACATTCCCACAGTCACATTAGAGAAATGTTTTATAAACATCACTGAGATGTGAGATGTGGAATGTTCTTTGAAGAATGTTCTAGCAATAAGACATCTGAACAAAGCTAGCTACATTTTATCTGCAACATTTTAAGATTATTGAAATGGCACCAGATTAAACAATGTTCTCTTAGAAAAGGTTTTCACAATGTTTCATAAAAACCAAAGTAAGAACATTCTCACAGTCACATTGGAGAAATGTTTTAAGAACATGATTTCTTTTCAATAACAAGACAAGGACAAAAAAATTTTAACCTGTACTTATTAAAATATATAAAATGTCATGTTCAAAAACTTATTACAGACACATAAGTAAAACCTTGTGGTTTAAAAAATAGTGGCAGAGCATACAGATTTAAAGTGACAATTGATTAGTATTTCATACAATTAGTAAAACTGTAATTGTAATATGTGTAAGCAAATTATTCTGGTTTTAAATAAACCGGATTTTTAAAATTGTTTTCTTTTTTAGTTTTATTTGTTACACATGTTATACAATCAGCACAAGAATGTAAGAAAATGCAGTGCTTTAAAAAAATTTCACATTGCTACAGTAAAATGAAACATTTTAAATGGTTATAGAGAGTGTTTTGTGTCTGTCATATCGTTACTGTACATTTTGGAAACAAAAAAGAAAACAAACAATGTTATAAACAAACATGTAGAATATTTAGAGAATACTGTCCTGACTTTATGGAAGGCTTACTGGTAACTAGGACAAAATACCTGCTGAAAATGTTAGAGTATAATATTTTAACAATGGTACCATTAAACGGGATTAGAATATTTTAGAGAACATTAACCTGTCTTTTATGAGGATGTTCTGGCAAGTAAAATAAAGCAATACCTTAAAATGTTATAATTATGTTATTGTATAATGTTTCAACAATGTTACCAGGTTTAGAGTGTTTTAGAGAATGTTTACCTATCTTTTAAGAGAATGTCCTGGGAAGTGAAATAAAACAACATGTTAAAACGTTAAGAGTATAATGTTGTAGCAATGTTACTTTAAACGTATTTAGAATGTATTTAGAGAATGTTTTCCTACTATTAAAGAAAACATTCTGGGAACTTAAAGAAAATTATACCCACTAATAACGTTATAAGAATGTTGGAATATAATGTTCTAAACTTATTACCAGTGAATGTGGTTACAATGTGTTAGAAAATGTTTTCCTATCTTTTAAGAGAATGTTCTGGGAGCTAAAACAAAACTACCTGCCGAAAACAGTAATGCAACTTTGCTTGGTAATATTCTCAGATCATGTAGAGAACTAAATATTTCTAGCTGGGTAGACTATCTTGTGTAAATGTCTGTCAGTTAAAGCTTTCACTAATGTTTGCAATACTTGACCATAGGGTTGGGCGATAATTCGATATCGATAATTGTCACAATATAAAATATTTTAATAAAACGATAATCACAGGTCGATAATTGCTCGATAATATTTATGCACTATGCGTAACGTTGCGCAAGCATTTTGCAGACTGCCCTTCCGACTGATGCACGCCGTACAAGTTTACAGCCATACAGTGTTAGTTGCACTTATATGAGTAAGAAAGAAATAAGGTAAAAAAGGTCAGTCACAGACATTGTTGACAAGAAACGTCACTAAACTTCATGAGCTACTTAGTTTTTCCCTATCCGACACAAAACAGAGCAACGTGCACCGCAAACTGCTTAGACGACTCGTGTCATCAAAAGCAGGCAACACCACGACCTGTTTCACCATGTAAAATAAGACCACCTTTATGAAGATGCTAAGAAATACTAGACCTAAACCAGCGCAGCTACCCAGCAGAGTCTCATGTCATCCCTTTCGAAAGCCGTGCCTTACAAGAAAAAAAACCCCGAAAAGACGGACGAAAGATGACAGAGGTCACAATCGCAATCACATCTCAACGAACACTTGATGCTTGCTGTAAACTACAGCATGAATCATTTAAGGGTATTTGTCAAGACAATAATAAGATCTTTTGGTGTCAAGCTTATGTTTCCTTTTTAATAATAAAATGTGTTTTGAAATCTGTAATACCACTATTGTCTCTCATCGACGATAAAAGAACCAGCCTTAATAGGCTATATTTAAAGGACATAATCACAGAGGAAAAATCAGATGCTCAAGACATCATCTTTAAAATGACATATTAAAAATGCAGCAAATATATGACAGACGTTTACAACAGCAACAGCTTTTTTTCCACGGAGCGAAGCATCATCCACCCGCAGTTGTTTAAGGCGAACAGGAACTAAATAAATATAAACATATTTCCTTGAAAATGTATCTTGTTGTAACAAATTTCGTTTTGTATAATGTGTAACTTAATTTTGATGTACATTTTGTTGGTCAGTTATCTACAGCATAAACAACAGAAACGAATAACATCCGAGGTGAAGCGCTTTAACACAAGCCCGCTATATGCTTTAGCGCCAAAACAGTCCATCAAACTATTTTCACGGTTTCATTATAATTCATTAACTAAGCGCAGTCTGGGCAGCATGAACTGGACAGTCTTTTCGCAGCACTAATAGATTTCTTGGGTTACCTCGGAAGAATAAACTTGGATGGAGCTCAGGAGCTCGATGTGTAAATGGAAAGGCTCCCCGGCTGGCTCCCCGCATGTTTTCTATGTGATGCGTGATTTGTAAAATGAGTGCTTAGACCTATTCGTGCTAGTCTGTCCAGGCCCGGATTAAGAACTCAGGGGCCCCTGGGCACATTTTCTTGTAAGGCCCCCTAACTGGCCGCACCCCTATAGTTGAATTTAAAAAATAAGAATAATATAATAATTTTTAAATAAAATGAATCTATAATTAGTTGCCCACATATTTAAATAAATGATATATAGTACATATGTATTTATAGTCTACAAAGATTTAACTTATTTTTCAAAGCATTGAAATACTAATAAAACTATAAATATATATATATATATATATATATATATATATATATATATATATATATATATATATATATATATATAAAAATAAATAAATAAATAAATATATATATATATAAAAATAAATAAATAAATAAATATATATATATATAAAAATAAATAAATAAATAAATATATATACATATATATATATATATATATATATATATATATATATATATATATATATATATATATATATATATGCGCTGCAGTTAGCCTCCTCTGACTGGTTAATGCTATCTCATCATTTAAAGTTACCATAACGTCTTCTTCTGTACCCTCATTCTCCTGATCATAGGTCTGTTTAAAGATGGTGTGTATGAAAAATGCCTTAATAAAGATGCCTCCTCTTTCTCTCGCGTTTGCTAAATCCACTTGTCCACTCATTTTTGATCTATGACAGATATAACATTACAATAAAGTCCGCTCAGTTTAGTGCGGGTTATTACAAAACTGACGTTTCCGCGCTTGACCAATTACAGTATTCTGTTTAGTTAACGAAAAAAGGCAGTTTAAATATAATAATAATATTAATATGTGATCACAATTTTTTTGCTCAGAGGAAATACAGTTGTCTGAGCAATATAGTTTTTGCAGAGAGGGAGACACCTATAAGGCTAAACATTATTAAATACCCACGAGACACTTGTGATTTTATATCACATTTGCATTATTTTAAAAAAATGCTTCCTTCCTGTTAAAAATAAATATATTTCCAATCTGATATGTAATGGGGAGAAAAAAAAAGTAGCACGAGTTCAGCTGATGGTGGATTCGAACCGAGTTTATTATTAATCGCGTCAAAAGATGAAGCTGTGCGCCTTACAAGGTGTGCCACTGCGGCTGTAATAATAATCAGCACTTTACTCATGTTGTCTCTATTAATCAGGCATCGATGGGCGTAAACCCTGAATAGCTTATTCCAACTACATGCGCTATTTGTAATTAGCCAAAAAAGACACTCCGAAATTGTCTTTTTTTTCCCCTCGCAGGGGCCCCTAGTGCGCACGGGCCCCTGGGCCTGTGCCCATAAGGCCCATTGGTTAATCCGGCCCTGAGTCTGTCAGACAAATTTGGTTAAAGCACGCGCGGATATATCAGAGGTGTTATGCAACCTGCAATATGGGATTTCAAGAGAGTGACAGTATAACTAAGGTAAACTGCACACACTTAATGTAATGCGTGGATGCGTCTCAGCGCAAAGCAGAACTAAACTTTTACATGTCCATGCT